>NC_140056.1:0-72714 GCF_963513975.1 Fringilla coelebs
GGCAGCAAATCAGCCTAGGGTTAAGGCAGGTGCCACAATTAAAGGCATCGCAGAGGCCATGTTGTGGCAGTTTTGCGATGCCCTTGGGATGCCTTTTGCAGCTGCAGTGTTCCTGGAGCTCTGGGCTTTTTAGTTTTCAGAACCCTAACCCTAACCCTAACCCTAACCCCTAGGCCGGGCAGCAAATCAGCCTAGGGTTAAGGCAGGTGCCACAATTAAAGGCATCGCAGAGGCCATGTTGTGGCAGTTTTGCGATGCCCTTGGGATGCCTTTTGCAGCTGCAGTGTTCCTGGAGCTCTGGGCTTTTTAGTTTTCAGAACCCTAACCCTAACCCTAACCCTAACCCTAACCCTAGGCCGGGCAGCAAATCAGCCTAGGGTTAAGGCAGGTGCCACAATTAAAGGCATCGCAGAGGCCATGTTGTGGCAGTTTTGCGATGCCCTTGGGATGCCTTTTGCAGCTGCAGTGTTCCTGGAGCTCTGGGCTTTTTAGTTTTCAGAACCCTAACCCTAACCCCCTAACCCTAGGCCGGGCAGCAAATCAGCCTAGGGTTAAGGCAGGTGCCACAATTAAAGGCATCGCAGAGGCCATGTTGTGGCAGTTTTGCGATGCCCTTGGGATGCCTTTTGCAGCTGCAGTGTTCCTGGAGCTCTGGGCTTTTTAGTTTTCAGAACCCTAACCCTAACCCTAACCCTAACCCTAGGCCGGGCAGCAAATCAGCCTAGGGTTAAGGCAGGTGCCACAATTAAAGGCATCGCAGAGGCCATGTTGTGGCAGTTTTGCGATGCCCTTGGGATGCCTTTTGCAGCTGCAGTGTTCCTGGAGCTCTGGGCTTTTTAGTTTTCAGAACCCTAACCCTAACCCTAACCCTAACCCTAACCCCTAGGCCGGGCAGCAAATCAGCCTAGGGTTAAGGCAGGTGCCACAATTAAAGGCATCGCAGAGGCCATGTTGTGGCAGTTTTGCGATGCCCTTGGGATGCCTTTTGCAGCTGCAGTGTTCCTGGAGCTCTGGGCTTTTTAGTTTTCAGAACCCTAACCCTAACCCTAACCCTAACCCTAACCCTAGGCCGGGCAGCAAATCAGCCTAGGGTTAAGGCAGGTGCCACAATTAAAGGCATCGCAGAGGCCATGTTGTGGCAGTTTTGCGATGCCCTTGGGATGCCTTTTGCAGCTGCAGTGTTCCTGGAGCTCTGGGCTTTTTAGTTTTCAGAACCCTAACCCTAACCCTAACCCTAACCCTAACCCTAGGCCGGGCAGCAAATCAGCCTAGGGTTAAGGCAGGTGCCACAATTAAAGGCATCGCAGAGGCCATGTTGTGGCAGTTTTGCGATGCCCTTGGGATGCCTTTTGCAGCTGCAGTGTTCCTGGAGCTCTGGGCATTTTAGTTTTCAGAACCCTAACCCTAACCCTAACCCTAGGCCGGGCAGCAAATCAGCCTAGGGTTAAGGCAGGTGCCACAATTAAAGGCATCGCAGAGGCCATGTTGTGGCAGTTTTGCGATGCCCTTGGGATGCCTTTTGCAGCTGCAGTGTTCCTGGAGCTCTGGGCTTTTTAGTTTTCAGAACCCTAACCCTAACCCTAACCCTAACCCTAACCCTAGGCCGGGCAGCAAATCAGCCTAGGGTTAAGGCAGGTGCCACAATTAAAGTCATCGCAGAGGCCATGTTGTGGCAGTTTTGCGATGCCCTTGGGATGCCTTTTGCAGCTGCAGTGTTCCTGGAGCTCTGGGCTTTTTAGTTTTCAGAACCCTAACCCTAACCCTAACCCTAACCTTAACCCTAGGCCGGGCAGCAAATCAGCCTAGGGTTAAGGCAGGGTGCCACAATTAAAGGCATCGCAGAGGCCATGTTGTGGCAGTTTTGCGATGCCCTTGGGATGCCTTTTGCAGCTGCAGTGTTCCTGGAGCTCTGGGCTTTTTAGTTTTCAGAACCCTAACCCTAACCCCTAACCCTAGGCCGGGCAGCAAATCAGCCTAGGGTTAAGGCAGGTGCCACAATTAAAGGCATCGCAGAGGCCATGTTGTGGCAGTTTTGCGATGCCCTTGGGATGCCTTTTGCAGCTGCAGTGTTCCTGGAGCTCTGGGCTTTTTAGTTTTCAGAACCCTAACCCTAACCCTAACCCCTAACCCTAGGGCCGGGCAGCAAATCAGCCTAGGGTTAAGGCAGGTGCCACAATTAAAGGCATCCGCAGAGGCCATGTTGTGGCAGTTTTGCGATGCCCTTGGGATGCCTTTTGCAGCTGCAGTGTTCCTGGAGCTCTGGGCTTTTTAGTTTTCAGAACCCTAACCCTAACCCTAACCCTAACCCTAGGCCGGGCAGCAAATCAGCCTAGGGTTAAGGCAGGTGCCACAATTAAAGGCATCGCAGAGGCCATGTTGTGGCAGTTTTGCGATGCCCTTGGGATGCCTTTTGCAGCTGCAGTGTTCCTGGAGCTCTGGGCTTTTTAGTTTTCAGAACCCTAACCCTAACCCTAACCCTAACCCTAGGCCGGGCAGCAAATCAGCCTAGGGTTAAGGCAGGTGCCACAATTAAAGGCATCGCAGAGGCCATGTTGTGGCAGTTTTGCGATGCCCTTGGGATGCCTTTTGCAGCTGCAGTGTTCCTGGAGCTCTGGGCTTTTTAGTTTTCAGAACCCTAACCCTAACCCTAACCCTAACCCTAGGCCGGGCAGCAAATCAGCCTAGGGTTAAGGCAGGTGCCACAATTAAAGGCATCGCAGAGGCCATGTTGTGGCAGTTTTGCGATGCCCTTGGGATGCCTTTTGCAGCTGCAGTGTTCCTGGAGCTCTGGGCTTTTTAGTTTTCAGAACCCTAACCCTAACCCTAACCCTAACCCTAGGCCGGGCAGCAAATCAGCCTAGGGTTAAGGCAGGTGCCACAATTAAAGGCATCGCAGAGGCCATGTTGTGGCAGTTTTGCGATGCCCTTGGGATGCCTTTTGCAGCTGCAGTGTTCCCTGGAGCTCTGGGCTTTTTAGTTTTCAGAACCCTAACCCTAACCCTAACCCTAACCCTAACCCTAGGCCGGGCAGCAAATCAGCCTAGGGTTAAGGCAGGTGCCACAATTAAAGGCATCGCAGAGGCCATGTTGTGGCAGTTTTGCGATGCCCTTGGGATGCCTTTTGCAGCTGCAGTGTTCCTGGAGCTCTGGGCTTTTTAGTTTTCAGAACCCTAACCACCTAACCCTAACCCTAACCCTAGGCCGGGCAGCAAATCAGCCTAGGGTTAAGGCAGGTGCCACAATTAAAGGCATCGCAGAGGCCATGTTGTGGCAGTTTTGCGATGCCCTTGGATGCCTTTTGCAGCTGCAGTGTTCCTGGAGCTCTGGGCTTTTAGTTTTCAGAACCCTAACCCTAACCCTAACCCTAACCCTAACCCTAGGCCGGGCAGCAAATCAGCCTAGGGTTTAAGGCAGGTGCCACAATTAAAGGCATCGCAGAGGCCATGTTGTGGCAGTTTTGCGATGCCCTTGGGATGCCTTTTGCAGCTGCAGTGTTCCTGGAGCTCTGGGCATTTTAGTTTTCAGAACCCTAACCCTAACCCTAACCCTAGGCCGGGCAGCAAATCAGCCTAGGGTTAAGGCAGGTGCCACCAATTAAAGGCATCGCAGAGGCCATGTTGTGGCAGTTTTGCGATGCCCTTGGGATGCCTTTTGCAGCTGCAGTGTTCCTGGAGCTCTGGGCTTTTTAGTTTTCAGAACCCTAACCCTAACCCTAACCCTAACCCTAGGCCGGGCAGCAAATCAGCCTAGGGTTAAGGCAGGTGCCACAATTAAAGGCATCGCAGAGGCCATGTTGTGGCAGTTTTGCGATGCCCTTGGGATGCCTTTTGCAGCTGCAGTGTTCCTGGAGCTCTGGGCTTTTTAGTTTTCAGAACCCTAACCCTAACCCTAACCCTAACCCTAGGCCGGGCAGCAAATCAGCCTAGGGTTAAGGCAGGTGCCACAATTAAAGGCATCGCAGAGGCCATGTTGTGGCAGTTTTGCGATGCCCTTGGGATGCCTTTTGCAGCTGCAGTGTTCCTGGAGCTCTGGGCTTTTTAGTTTTCAGAACCCTAACCCTAACCCTAACCCTAACCCTAGGCCGGGCAGCAAATCAGCCTAGGGTTAAGGCAGGTGCCACAATTAAAGGCAT
The DNA here is from genome assembly GCF_963513975.1 of Fringilla coelebs. Taxonomy (NCBI): domain Eukaryota; kingdom Metazoa; phylum Chordata; class Aves; order Passeriformes; family Fringillidae; genus Fringilla; species Fringilla coelebs. The sequence goes on from NC_140056.1 coordinate 4,133, forward strand.
CGCAGAGGCCATGTTGTGGCAGTTTTGCGATGCCCTTGGGATGCCTTTTGCAGCTGCAGTGTTCCTGGAGCTCTGGGCTTTTTAGTTTTCAGAACCCTAACCTAACCCTAACCCTAACCCTAACCCTAACCCTAGGCCGGGCAGCAAATCAGCCTAGGGTTAAGGCAGGTGCCACAATTAAAGGCATCGCAGAGGCCATGTTGTGGCAGTTTTGCGATGCCCTTGGGATGCCTTTTGCAGCTGCAGTGTTCCTGGAGCTCTGGGCTTTTTAGTTTTCAGAACCCTAACCCTAACCCTAACCCTAACCCTAACCCTAGGCCGGGCAGCAAATCAGCCTAGGGTTAAGGCAGGTGCCACAATTAAAGGCATCGCAGAGGCCATGTTGTGGCAGTTTTGCGATGCCCTTGGGATGCCTTTTGCAGCTGCAGTGTTCCTGGAGCTCTGGGCTTTTTAGTTTTCAGAACCCTAACCCTAACCCTAACCCTAACCCTAACCCTAGGCCGGGCAGCAAATCAGCCTAGGGTTAGGGCAGGTGCCACAATTAAAGGCATCGCAGAGGCCATGTTGTGGCAGTTTTGCGATGCCCTTGGGATGCCTTTTGCAGCTGCAGTGTTCCTGGAGCTCTGGGCTTTTTAGTTTTCAGAACCCTAACCCTAACCCTAACCCTAGGCCGGGCAGCAAATCAGCCTAGGGTTAAGGCAGGTGCCACAATTAAAGGCATCGCAGAGGCCATGTTGTGGCAGTTTTGCGATGCCCTTGGGATGCCTTTTGCAGCTGCAGTGTTCCTGGAGCTCTGGGCTTTTTAGTTTTCAGAACCCTAACCCTAACCCTAACCCTTACCCTAACCCTAACCCTAGGCCGGGCAGCAAATCAGCCTAGGGTTAAGGCAGGTGCCACAATTAAAGGCATCGCAGAGGCCATGTTGTGGCAGTTTTGCGATGCCCTTGGGATGCCTTTTGCAGCTGCAGTGTTCCTGGAGCTCTGGGCTTTTTAGTTTTCAGAACCCTAACCCTAACCCTAACCCTAACCCTAGGCCGGGCAGCAAATCAGCCTAGGGTTAAGGCAGGTGCCACAATTAAAGGCATCGCAGAGGCCATGTTGTGGCAGTTTTGCGATGCCCTTGGGATGCCTTTTGCAGCTGCAGTGTTCCTGGAGCTCTGGGCTTTTTAGTTTTCAGAACCCTAACCCTAACCCTAACCCTAACCCTAGGCCGGGCAGCAAATCAGCCTAGGGTTAAGGCAGGTGCCACAATTAAAGGCATCGCAGAGGCCATGTTGTGGCAGTTTTGCGATGCCCTTGGGATGCCTTTTGCAGCTGCAGTGTTCCTGGAGCTCTGGGCTTTTTAGTTTTCAGAACCCTAACCCTAACCCTAACCCTAACCCTAGGCCGGGCAGCAAATCAGCCTAGGGTTAAGGCAGGTGCCACAATTAAAGGCATCGCAGAGGCCATGTTGTGGCAGTTTTGCGATGCCCTTGGGATGCCTTTTGCAGCTGCAGTGTTCCTGGAGCTCTGGGCATTTTAGTTTTCAGAACCCTAACCCTAACCCTAACCCTAACCCTAGGCCGGGCAGCAAATCAGCCTAGGGTTAAGGCAGGTGCCACAATTAAAGGCATCGCAGAGGCCATGTTGTGGCAGTTTTGCGATGCCCTTGGGATGCCTTTTGCAGCTGCAGTGTTCCTGGAGCTCTGGGCTTTTTAGTTTTCAGAACCCTAACCCTAACCCTAACCCTAACCCTAGGCCGGGCAGCAAATCAGCCTAGGGTTAAGGCAGGTGCCACAATTAAAGGCATCGCAGAGGCCATGTTGTGGCAGTTTTGCGATGCCCTTGGGATGCCTTTTGCAGCTGCAGTGTTCCTGGAGCTCTGGGCTTTTTAGTTTTCAGAACCCTAACCCTAACCCTAACCCTAACCCTAGGCCGGGCAGCAAATCAGCCTAGGGTTAAGGCAGGTGCCACAATTAAAGGCATCGCAGAGGCCATGTTGTGGCAGTTTTGCGATGCCCTTGGGATGCCTTTTGCAGCTGCAGTGTTCCTGGAGCTCTGGGCTTTTTAGTTTTCAGAACCCTAACCCTAACCCTAACCCTAACCCTAACCCTAGGCCGGGCAGCAAATCAGCCTAGGGTTAAGGCAGGTGCCACAATTAAAGGCATCGCAGAGGCCATGTTGTGGCAGTTTTGCGATGCCCTTGGGATGCCTTTTGCAGCTGCAGTGTTCCTGGAGCTCTGGGCTTTTTAGTTTTCAGAACCCTAACCCTAACCCTAACCCTAACCCTAGGCCGGGCAGCAAATCAGCCTAGGGTTAGGGCAGGTGCCACAATTAAAGGCATTGCAGAGGCCATGTTGTGGCAGTTTTGCGATGCCCTTGGGATGCCTTTTGCAGCTGCAGTGTTCCTGGAGCTCTGGGCTTTTTAGTTTTCAGAACCCTAACCCTAACCCTAACCCTAGGCCGGGCAGCAAATCAGCCTAGGGTTAAGGCAGGTGCCACAATTAAAGGCATCGCAGAGGCCATGTTGTGGCAGTTTTGCGATGCCCTTGGGATGCCTTTTGCAGCTGCAGTGTTCCTGGAGCTCTGGGCTTTTTAGTTTTCAGAACCCTAACCCTAACCCTAACCCTAACCCTAACCCTAACCCTAGGCCGGGCAGCAAATCAGCCTAGGGTTAGGGCAGGTGCCACAATTAAAGGCATCGCAGAGGCCATGTTGTGGCAGTTTTGCGATGCCCTTGGGATGCCTTTTGCAGCTGCAGTGTTCCTGGAGCTCTGGGCTTTTTAGTTTTCAGAACCCTAACCCTAACCCTAACCCTAACCCTAGGCCGGGCAGCAAATCAGCCTAGGGTTAAGGCAGGTGCCACAATTAAAGGCATCGCAGAGGCCATGTTGTGGCAGTTTTGCGATGCCCTTGGGATGCCTTTTGCAGCTGCAGTGTTCCTGGAGCTCTGGGCTTTTTAGTTTTCAGAACCCTAACCCTAACCCTAACCCTAGGCCGGGCAGCAAATCAGCCTAGGGTTAAGGCAGGTGCCACAATTAAAGGCATCGCAGAGGCCATGTTGTGGCAGTTTTGCGATGCCCTTGGGATGCCTTTTGCAGCTGCAGTGTTCCTGGAGCACTGGGCTTTTTAGTTTTCAGAACCCTAACCCTAGGCCGAGCAGCAAATCAGCCTTGGGTTAAGGCAGGTGCCACAATTAAAGGCATCGCAGAGGTCATGTTGTGGCAGTTTTGCGATGCCCTTGGGATGCCTTTTGCAGCTGCAGTGTTCCTGGAGCTCTGGGCTTTTTAGTTTTCAGAACCCTAACCCTAACCCTAACCCTAACCCTAGGCCGGGCAGCAAATCAGCCTAGGGTTAAGGCAGGTGCCACAATTAAAGGCATCGCAGAGGCCATGTTGTGGCAGTTTTGCGATGCCCTTGGGATGCCTTTTGCAGCTGCAGTGTTCCTGGAGCTCTGGGCTTTTTAGTTTTCAGAACCCTAACCCTAACCCTAACCCTAGGCCGGGCAGCAAATCAGCCTAGGGTTAAGGCAGGTGCCACAATTAAAGGCATCGCAGAGGCCATGTTGTGGCAGTTTTGCGATGCCCTTGGGATGCCTTTTGCAGCTGCAGTGTTCCTGGAGCTCTGGGCTTTTTAGTTTTCAGAACCCTAACCCTAACCCTAACCCTAGGCTGGGCAGCAAATCAGCCTAGGGTTAAGGCAGGTGCCACAATTAAAGGCATCGCAGAGGCCATGTTGTGGCAGTTTTGCGATGCCCTTGGGATGCCTTTTGCAGCTGCAGTGTTCCTGGAGCTCTGGGCTTTTTAGTTTTCAGAACCCTAACCCTAACCCTAACCCTAGGCCAGGCAGCAAATCAGCCTAGGGTTAAGGCAGGTGCCACAATTAAAGGCATCGCAGAGGCCATGTTGTGGCAGTTTTGCGATGCCCTTGGGATGCCTTTTGCAGCTGCAGTGTTCCTGGAGCTCTGGGCTTTTTAGTTTTCAGAACCCTAACCCTAACCCTAGGCCGGGCAGCAAATCAGCCTAGGGTTAAGGCAGGTGCCACAATTAAAGGCATCGCAGAGGCCATGTTGTGGCAGTTTTGCGATGCCCTTGGGATGCCTTTTGCAGCTGCAGTGTTCCTGGAGCTCTAGGCTTTTTAGTTTTCAGAACCCTAACCCTAACCCTAACCCTAACCCTAACCCTTACCCTAACCCCCTAACCCTAACCCTAACCCCAAACCCTAACCCTAACCCTAACCCCTAACCCTAACCCTAACCCTAACCCTAACCCTAACCCTAACCCCTAACCCTAACCCTAACCCTAACCCTAACCCTAACCCTTTTCAGAACCCTAACCCTAACCCTAACCCTAACCCTAACCCTAGGCCGAGCAGCAAATCAGCCTAGGGTTAAGGCAGGTGCCACAATTAAAGGCATTGCAGAGGCCATGTTGTGGCAGTTTTGCGATGCCCTTGGGATGCCTTTTGCAGCTGCAGTGTTCCTGGAGCTCTGGGCTTTTTAGTTTTCAGAACCCTAACCCTAACCCTAACCCTAACCCTAGGCCGGGCAGCAAATCAGCCTAGGGTTAAGGCAGGTGCCACAATTAAAGGCATCGCAGAGGCCATGTTGTGGCAGTTTTGCGATGCCCTTGGGATGCCTTTTGCAGCTGCAGTGTTCCTGGAGCTCTGGGCTTTTTAGTTTTCAGAACCCTAACCCTAACCCTAACCCTAACCCTAACCCTAGGCCGGGCAGCAAATCAGCCTAGGGTTAAGGCAGGTGCCACAATTAAAGGCATCGCAGAGGCCATGTTGTGGCAGTTTTGCGATGCCCTTGGGATGCCTTTTGCAGCTGCAGTGTTCCTGGAGCTCTGGGCTTTTTAGTTTTCAGAACCCTAACCCTAACCCTAACCCTAACCCTAACCCTAGGCCGGGCAGCAAATCAGCCTAGGGTTAAGGCAGGTGCCACAATTAAAGGCATCGCAGAGGCCATGTTGTGGCAGTTTTGCGATGCCCTTGGGATGCCTTTTGCAGCTGCAGTGTTCCTGGAGCTCTGGGCTTTTTAGTTTTCAGAACCCTAACCCTAACCCTAACCCTAACCCTAGGCCGGGCAGCAAATCAGCCTAGGGTTAAGGCAGGTGCCACAATTAAAGGCATCGCAGAGGCCATGTTGTGGCAGTTTTGCGATGCCCTTGGGATGCCTTTTGCAGCTGCAGTGTTCCTGGAGCTCTGGGCTTTTTAGTTTTCAGAACCCTAACCCTAACCCTAACCCTAACCCTAGGCCGGGCAGCAAATCAGCCTAGGGTTAGGGCAGGTGCCACAATTAAAGGCATCGCAGAGGCCATGTTGTGGCAGTTTTGCGATGCCCTTGGGATGCCTTTTGCAGCTGCAGTGTTCCTGGAGCTCTGGGCTTTTTAGTTTTCAGAACCCTAACCCTAACCCTAACCCTAACCCTAGGCCGGGCAGCAAATCAGCCTAGGGTTAAGGCAGGTGCCACAATTAAAGGCATCGCAGAGGCCATGTTGTGGCAGTTTTGCGATGCCCTTGGGATGCCTTTTGCAGCTGCAGTGTTCCTGGAGCTCTGGGCTTTTTAGTTTTCAGAACCCTAACCCTAACCCTAACCCTAACCCTAGGCCGGGCAGCAAATCAGCCTAGGGTTAAGGCAGGTGCCACAATTAAAGGCATCGCAGAGGCCATGTTGTGGCAGTTTTGCGATGCCCTTGGGATGCCTTTTGCAGCTGCAGTGTTCCTGGAGCTCTGGGCTTTTTAGTTTTCAGAACCCTAACCCTAACCCTAACCCTAACCCTAGGCCGGGCAGCAAATCAGCCTAGGGTTAAGGCAGGTGCCACAATTAAAGGCATCGCAGAGGCCATGTTGTGGCAGTTTTGCGATGCCCTTGGGATGCCTTTTGCAGCTGCAGTGTTCCTGGAGCTCTGGGCTTTTTAGTTTTCAGAACCCTAACCCTAACCCTAACCCTAACCCTAGGCCGGGCAGCAAATCAGCCTAGGGTTAAGGCAGGTGCCACAATTAAAGGCATCGCAGAGGCCATGTTGTGGCAGTTTTGCGATGCCCTTGGGATGCCTTTTGCAGCTGCAGTGTTCCTGGAGCTCTGGGCTTTTTAGTTTTCAGAACCCTAACCCTAACCCTAACCCTAACCCTAGGCCGGGCAGCAAATCAGCCTAGGGTTAAGGCAGGTGCCACAATTAAAGGCATCGCAGAGGCCATGTTGTGGCAGTTTTGCGATGCCCTTGGGATGCCTTTTGCAGCTGCAGTGTTCCTGGAGCTCTGGGCTTTTTAGTTTTCAGAACCCTAACCCTAACCCTAACCCTAACCCTAACCCTAGGCCGGGCAGCAAATCAGCCTAGGGTTAAGGCAGGTGCCACAATTAAAGGCATCGCAGAGGCCATGTTGTGGCAGTTTTGCGATGCCCTTGGGATGCCTTTTGCAGCTGCAGTGTTCCTGGAGCTCTGGGCTTTTTAGTTTTCAGAACCCTAACCCTAACCCTAACCCTAACCCTAACCCTAGGCCGGGCAGCAAATCAGCCTAGGGTTAAGGCAGGTGCCACAATTAAAGGCATCGCAGAGGCCATGTTGTGGCAGTTTTGCGATGCCCTTGGGATGCCTTTTGCAGCTGCAGTGTTCCTGGAGCTCTGGGCTTTTTAGTTTTCAGAACCCTAACCCTAACCCTAACCCTAACCCTAGGCCGGGCAGCAAATCAGCCTAGGGTTAAGGCAGGTGCCACAATTAAAGGCATCGCAGAGGCCATGTTGTGGCAGTTTTGCGATGCCCTTGGGATGCCTTTTGCAGCTGCAGTGTTCCTGGAGCTCTGGGCATTTTAGTTTTCAGAACCCTAACCCTAACCCTAACCCTAGGCCGGGCAGCAAATCAGCCTAGGGTTAAGGCAGGTGCCACAATTAAAGGCATCGCAGAGGCCATGTTGTGGCAGTTTTGCGATGCCCTTGGGATGCCTTTTGCAGCTGCAGTGTTCCTGGAGCTCTGGGCTTTTTAGTTTTCAGAACCCTAACCCTAACCCTAACCCTAACCCTAACCCTAGGCCGGGCAGCAAATCAGCCTAGGGTTAAGGCAGGTGCCACAATTAAAGGCATCGCAGAGGCCATGTTGTGGCAGTTTTGCGATGCCCTTGGGATGCCTTTTGCAGCTGCAGTGTTCCTGGAGCTCTGGGCTTTTTAGTTTTCAGAACCCTAACCCTAACCCTAACCCTAACCCTAGGCCGGGCAGCAAATCAGCCTAGGGTTAAGGCAGGTGCCACAATTAAAGGCATCGCAGAGGTCATGTTGTGGCAGTTTTGCGATGCCCTTGGGATGCCTTTTGCAGCTGCAGTGTTCCTGGAGCTCTGGGCTTTTTAGTTTTCAGAACCCTAACCCTAACCCTAACCCTAACCCTAGGCCGGGCAGCAAATCAGCCTAGGGTTAAGGCAGGTGCCACAATTAAAGGCATCGCAGAGGCCATGTTGTGGCAGTTTTGCGATGCCCTTGGGATGCCTTTTGCAGCTGCAGTGTTCCTGGAGCTCTGGGCTTTTTAGTTTTCAGAACCCTAACCCTAACCCTAACCCTAGGCCGGGCAGCAAATCAGCCTAGGGTTAAGGCAGGTGCCACAATTAAAGGCATCGCAGAGGCCATGTTGTGGCAGTTTTGCGATGCCCTTGGGATGCCTTTTGCAGCTGCAGTGTTCCTGGAGCTCTGGGCTTTTTAGTTTTCAGAACCCTAACCCTAACCCTAACCCTAACCCTAGGCCGGGCAGCAAATCAGCCTAGGGTTAAGGCAGGTGCCACAATTAAAGGCATCGCAGAGGCCATGTTGTGGCAGTTTTGCGATGCCCTTGGGATGCCTTTTGCAGCTGCAGTGTTCCTGGAGCTCTGGGCTTTTTAGTTTTCAGAACCCTAACCCTAACCCTAACCCTAACCCTAGGCCGGGCAGCAAATCAGCCTAGGGTTAAGGCAGGTGCCACAATTAAAGGCATCGCAGAGGCCATGTTGTGGCAGTTTTGCGATGCCCTTGGGATGCCTTTTGCAGCTGCAGTGTTCCTGGAGCTCTGGGCTTTTTAGTTTTCAGAACCCTAACCCTAACCCTAACCCTAACCCTAGGCCGGGCAGCAAATCAGCCTAGGGTTAAGGCAGGTGCCACAATTAAAGGCATCGCAGAGGCCATGTTGTGGCAGTTTTGCGATGCCCTTGGGATGCCTTTTGCAGCTGCAGTGTTCCTGGAGCTCTGGGCTTTTTAGTTTTCAGAACCCTAACCCTAACCCTAACCCTAACCCTAACCCTAGGCCGGGCAGCAAATCAGCCTAGGGTTAAGGCAGGTGCCACAATTAAAGGCATCGCAGAGGCCATGTTGTGGCAGTTTTGCGATGCCCTTGGGATGCCTTTTGCAGCTGCAGTGTTCCTGGAGCTCTGGGCTTTTTAGTTTTCAGAACCCTAACCCTAACCCTAGGCCGGGCAGCAAATCAGCCTAGGGTTAGGGCAGGTGCCACAATTAAAGGCATTGCAGAGGCCATGTTGTGGCAGTTTTGCGATGCCCTTGGGATGCCTTTTGCAGCTGCAGTGTTCCTGGAGCTCTGGGCTTTTTAGTTTTCAGAACCCTAACCCTAACCCTAACCCTAACCCTAACCCTAGGCCGGGCAGCAAATCAGCCTAGGGTTAGGGCAGGTGCCACAATTAAAGGCATCGCAGAGGCCATGTTGTGGCAGTTTTGCGATGCCCTTGGGATGCCTTTTGCAGCTGCAGTGTTCCTGGAGCTCTGGGCTTTTTAGTTTTCAGAACCCTAACCCTAACCCTAACCCTAGGCCGGGCAGCAAATCAGCCTAGGGTTAAGGCAGGTGCCACAATTAAAGGCATCGCAGAGGCCATGTTGTGGCAGTTTTGCGATGCCCTTGGGATGCCTTTTGCAGCTGCAGTGTTCCTGGAGCTCTGGGCTTTTTAGTTTTCAGAACCCTAACCCTAACCCTAACCCTAGGCCGGGCAGCAAATCAGCCTAGGGTTAAGGCAGGTGCCACAATTAAAGGCATCGCAGAGGCCATGTTGTGGCAGTTTTGCGATGCCCTTGGGATGCCTTTTGCAGCTGCAGTGTTCCTGGAGCACTGGGCTTTTTAGTTTTCAGAACCCTAACCCTAGGCCGAGCAGCAAATCAGCCTAGGGTTAAGGCAGGTGCCACAATTAAAGGCATCGCAGAGGTCATGTTGTGGCAGTTTTGCGATGCCCTTGGGATGCCTTTTGCAGCTGCAGTGTTCCTGGAGCTCTGGGCTTTTTAGTTTTCAGAACCCTAACCCTAACCCTAGGCCGGGCAGCAAATCAGCCTAGGGTTAAGGCAGGTGCCACAATTAAAGGCATCGCAGAGGCCATGTTGTGGCAGTTTTGCGATGCCCTTGGGATGCCTTTTGCAGCTGCAGTGTTCCTGGAGCTCTGGGCTTTTTAGTTTTCAGAACCCTAACCCTAACCCTAACCCTAGGCCGGGCAGCAAATCAGCCTAGGGTTAAGGCAGGTGCCACAATTAAAGGCATCGCAGAGGCCATGTTGTGGCAGTTTTGCGATGCCCTTGGGATGCCTTTTGCAGCTGCAGTGTTCCTGGAGCTCTGGGCTTTTTAGTTTTCAGAACCCTAACCCTAACCCTAGGCCGGGCAGCAAATCAGCCTAGGGTTAAGGCAGGTGCCACAATTAAAGGCATCGCAGAGGCCATGTTGTGGCAGTTTTGCGATGCCCTTGGGATGCCTTTTGCAGCTGCAGTGTTCCTGGAGCTCTAGGCTTTTTAGTTTTCAGAACCCTAACCCTAACCCTAACCCTAGGCCGAGCAGCAAATCAGCCTAGGGTTAAGGCAGGTGCCACAATTAAAGGCATCGCAGAGGTCATGTTGTGGCAGTTTTGCGATGCCCTTGGGATGCCTTTTGCAGCTGCAGTGTTCCTGGAGCTCTGGGCTTTTTAGTTTTCAGAACCCTAACCCTAACCCTAACCCTAGGCCGGGCAGCAAATCAGCCTAGGGTTAAGGCAGGTGCCACAATTAAAGGCATCGCAGAGGCCATGTTGTGGCAGTTTTGCGATGCCCTTGGGATGCCTTTTGCAGCTGCAGTGTTCCTGGAGCTCTGGGCTTTTTAGTTTTCAGAACCCTAACCCTAACCCTAGGCCGGGCAGCAAATCAGCCTAGGGTTAAGGCAGGTGCCACAATTAAAGGCATCGCAGAGGCCATGTTGTGGCAGTTTTGCGATGCCCTTGGGATGCCTTTTGCAGCTGCAGTGTTCCTGGAGCTCTGGGCTTTTTAGTTTTCAGAACCCTAACCCTAACCCTAGGCTGGGCAGCAAATCAGCCTAGGGTTAAGGCAGGTGCCACAATTAAAGGCATCGCAGAGGCCATGTTGTGGCAGTTTTGCGATGCCCTTGGGATGCCTTTTGCAGCTGCAGTGTTCCTGGAGCTCTGGGCTTTTTAGTTTTCAGAACCCTAACCCTAACCCTAGGCTGGGCAGCAAATCAGCCTAGGGTTAAGGCAGGTGCCACAATTAAAGGCATCGCAGAGGCCATGTTGTGGCAGTTTTGCGATGCCCTTGGGATGCCTTTTGCAGCTGCAGTGTTCCTGGAGCTCTGGGCTTTTTAGTTTTCAGAACCCTAACCCTAACCCTAGGCAGGGCAGCCAATCAGCCTAGGGTTAGGGCAGGTGCCAAGGAGAAAGCCCTCGAGGAGGCCAGGTTGTGGCAGTTTTGCGATGGCCCTGGGATGCACTTTGCAGCTGCAGTGTTCCCGCAGCTCTGGGCCTTTTAGTTTGCGGACCCCTAACCCTAGGCGTAACCCTAACCCTAACCCTAGGCAGGGCAGCCAATCAGCCTAGGGTTAGGGCAGGTGCCAAGGAGAAAGCCCTCGAGGAGGCCAGGTTGTGGCAGTTTTGCGATGCCCCTGGGATGCCCTTTGGAGCTGCAGTGTGCCCGCAGCTCTGGGCCTTTTAGTTTGCTGAACCCTAACCCTAACCCATAACCCTAACCCTATCCCTAACCCTAACCCTTAACCCTAACCCCCTAACCCTAACCCCCTAAGCCTAACGCCTAACCCCTAACTTTAACCTCTAACCCTAACGCTGCAGATAAATGCTGAAAAATATCCTAAGCCTGCAGATAAACACTGAAGAATAAACTTACCTGTCATCCAATTTGGCGGCACCCAGTAGGTCATGTGACACAGGACTATATGGCGGTGTCCTCTGGTCACGTGGTATGCGGCTAGATAGCGACACCCAGGGAGTCACGTGGTCCGTGGCAAGATGGCGGTGCCCATGGAGTTGCCTGATGCAGGACAAAATGGCGGTTTTCGGGACAGATTTTTTTTCCTCGGTTTCTGGTGCTTTTTTGTGCTTTCTGCGCATCCCGGGTAGACGTGCTGCTACTCTCCTTCATCAGTGACCAGCGGTGTCACGGGAAGTTTTTTTTAGGGAGCAGTTTTTATATCGGCGTTTCGGTCGGGCAGCTGGCAGGACGACTATGTCGTGGGGTCTTTTCTGAGGCACGACGCATCGGTTACATCATTAGTGAGCACCTGCAGCGCCCCACGCAAGACAGCAGGGGGTGCTGTGAGTGCAATGCGGTTTGAAGGACAGCAGGGGGCGCTGTTAATGCAATGCGGTTTGAAGGACAGCAGGGGGCGCTGTGAGTGCAATGTTCTTTGAAGGACGGCAGGGGGCGCTGTGAATGCAATGCAGTTTGAAGGACGGCAGGGGGTGATGAGTGGGTGTTGGGACGAAGGGAGACCAGACATCATTTGATCATCTTTATTAGGCGAATACAGCAGGTTAAATACATTTCTTAATAAGCTTCATACATATTGCAAAAGCTGAGCTCAGGATTGGTTAGCTTACTTATCATCCAGTTACATCTACTTCTACAATCTTCTAGGTTTTTATTGTAAACTATTGAAACTGATCTCACTATTCTGGCAAGGTATTATCCTCCTACCTCTTCATGTTGCAGTAAGGTCACTATGACCCAGCTTTACCATTGGACACTGACTGATGACTGTCAGGCCTGTATACATGCTCTCTGTCAGCTAATCCTCCCTGCTATGTCCCTTGCTCGCAAGCCAGTCCTGCACAAAATCCTTCTATATTTCCCCCGTTTTCTTTTTGGACAAGCAAGGTTTGATTAAATGCAGCAGATATCAACAATATTTTGCAAGCATATACAAAAACAAGGCAAAATTAACACTACTAACAAAGCTATAATGCTTACTATAATACCAGCTTTAGCAATAGCACGTAGCCAGGACCCCAGGCCTAAGGATTTAAGCCAACTATCAAGACCAAGGCCTGATTCTACCTGCAAGTTCTCAGTCAGCCTCCGCAACTCAGAGAGCTGGGCGTGGATAGACTGAGAATGGTCAGAAAGGTTCATACAACACATGCCTTCAAATTCTTCACAACTATGGCTTTGTGCAATCAAAAGAAAATCAATTGCAGCTCTATTTTGAAGCGTTGCATGGCGAATAGAATTAACATCAAGCAAAAGGCTAGAAAGCGCCATAGAAGTAGCATTGGTTTCTTTCGCGAGCCAGCATCCCAACTTATTTAGGGTGTCATGGGCACCTGCAGCTGACACCCCTGGAGCTAGAAAGGATGCTGTAATAATGGCCTCTGGGGACCAAAACTTTACATCATCTTTACAGTCAGCAGTAAATGCATGGGCCATTCTTTTACTGTATAATTGCAGCGGCTCATATTCAATATCATGGAAGTGTTTGGCGTAAGCAGAGACAGCTGTCCAATTGTACATGGCCCCCCTGGCAGCATAGATGGGATACTAGGCTAGGCACGGTCTCCATATATTAAAAAGTAACCTGCTGGCAATTGAATAGGGTCATTTGATGAGATTGACACCTTCTTTGTAATATAACTGCACTAGACGGTTGCATTATGGTGTTTGTATCATAGAGAAAGACATATTTCTAAATGAAATTAGTACATTTAATGGTAGGCTTCACTTAGCAAACTACTTGGTGTAAAGCAAAAATGTGTGTGCAGAAGCTTCAGACTGACAGTGATTTTTGCTTTAGTGCTTTTTGTTTGTTTTTAAACTCTTGATGGAAAGGTACATTTGTAAAAAAGTCATTTGTTGCAATTCCACTTGTTATTGAGCTATCTGCCACTGTTGCCTCATATGCAGACACAGATATCATATATAGGCTTTATAGTATTCATCTGCAAAATAGTCTTTTAACTTTCTCTCTTTTTTTTTTTATGTCATACGAAAATTACTAAAGATGTTTTCTATAGTCACCTATAAAATACCAGATGTTAGTACAAATTATATAAACCTCTATTTGCAAATATTTTAAGTAGCCACCAAAATACTAGAAATCACTAGAAACTACAAGCATCATTTATCAGTACAAAGCTAAAATAGTTTTGTTCCTCTTTTTAAAGGCAATTGCTCAACCCACACCCGGTCTTCTGTTTTCTATTAGGAAAGTCCATGCAATGGCAGTCTTTATAAAGATGTCTTAATTGTGCTCACAGGTCACAGCTTAGCAAGGCGTGGACACCCTCAGGGAGTGGTATTACAGAAACCGCACAGGTGACAGTCTTTCCTCTATAAGAATTTTCAGCAGAGGGGATGTCCGTGCAAGCGTGAGTCTTGCTACTCCTGTCACTGTAGCATTTCCTTCATGGGTGGGCTACTAAGGTGGCCATTTCTGCGTCCCTATGATGCTGACGTCTGCGCCGGCGTCCAAGAGCGCAATCAGGGTGTTGGTGTGGCCTTGATACTGAACGTCAATATGTTTTTTAGGACAATGCTTTAAGTCCACTGTTAACAAAGCCATTGTTCTTGTGGAGCCAAAACTACTCTCACCCCATTGCTGCTTGTCTAGTGATAAAGTTCCTCCGGTTAACTGAGGCAAGGGAGTAATTCGTGATCCAGCCCGAATGAACAAAGGGAACAACGTTTGTGCCATTATTTGTATTTTTCTTGTATAATCAGCATCAATAAGTCCAACAAGAATATTAAATCCCACCATGCTGGCAGACGAGCATCCAATCTATAAAGCCACCACTGATTGTCCACTTGCTGTAACAGGACTTTTAATCCCCGTGGGAATACGCTGAGGTTTACAGTCTCTTAAGGAACAGTCCACCGAGGTTGCTAAGTCCAAGCTGAGGCTTCAGCACCAAGTTCTCTGATACATCCTCATCGGGCAGAGGAGCAGCAAACCTGGTCCATCGGGCAGTTGGTGACATGGCCTGACATTTGCTAAGTGGATTGCCTAAAGCACACAAACAGGAATAGATGTTTAGAGTTGCTTCAGAAAGTGAGACTTGAGCAATAACCACTGCTTCAACACACTATTCAATGCTCACTGTACCTACCTCACCTTGACTGCTGATATCTGCCTTGACTTCCTAAAAAGAAAGACCAAGAACAGTGCTGTGACAGAGTCACCATTTCCACTCCTCCTGCAGAGACAAACACTGACTGACCTGCTCGGGGGATGCCCCTCACCCAGGATGGGGCACGCAGCCCTAGATTTTATGCTTCCTCACCTGAAAGAAAGTGAGGAAAGAAGTCAAAGTGCTGCAGGATAATTTAAGAGCCCCAGACATCTTGCATCCATCTACAAATCCTATCTAGAGTCCCACTACACCCCACATTACCAATTTCAAGTCCCGGGGACATCTCCTATACCACCACACTATGCAGCAGGGCAGAGCAGCACCAGCACAAACCTGTGCAGACACCCGTGACACAGGACAGGACATGACATGACAAACAATGGGCACACAACAGGGTCAGAAAGCACGAGGCAAGGAAAATGACTGCAAGGACTGAGAGAAGGCAAAATGAGATAACTGAGATGAGACCGAAGGTGAGCTGATGAGGCTCAGAGAACCCTGGAGGAAGAAGATGCTAACTGAATGCAGTTCTTGGAATAAATCAAAGATGGATGCCTGAGAATCCTACAGTCAGAAGCCTCTACTTCATCTCACATTCTAACAAGTCCTAATCTGACATTGTGGATCCTTGTGAGGCACAGCTGTCCATACAGCTCAGAACAAGACCTGAAAAGACACGGGACTGGATGCTTCTAAAGAGAGAAGAGATTCTGATGCCTGTCTGAGCTCCCAAGAGTTCTATGGCATTGGTGCCAGGAAAAAGAACATAAAGAACACAGATCACAGATGCCAAGAATGGTTTCTGATAAGCCCCTCAAAGGCCTAAGGTAAAAGACATGACATACCCAAACAACACAGAATGCACGACAGACAAGTGACATGACACACACTGAGACTGCTCTGCCCTGCGCACCTCAGCTCTGTCATCAAATGTGAGAATTTCCTTTTATGTGGTCTAAGGAGCCACTTCATGGACACCCCCATCTCCAAAGCCAAATCAAAAACCCCTCCTGGTAACTCATGATCATCCCCTCTGCGGGTCTTAGCCCTCTACTTATCTCTCAGATATCAGGGCATGCCAGTCTGTGTCAGGTGCACAAGAAGGCCACCTGGCCATCTGGGAAGCGCCTGCTGTCACCAGGCTGTTGTCTCTCAGTCTGCCAAGAGAAAGGAAACCAAACATCAATGCACAACCTCAGCAGCACAGCGGCCAAAACACAATTCTGCTACTCACTATTCTCCTGAGAATGCCCGGCTCCTCAGGCCCCAGGCTTCAGGCTTGCTTGGAGGCCAACACCATTGTGGCAGGGTGCACCTGGGTTAAGGGGAGACAAGGTGATGTGGCACTGCTGACACCTGAGGGGAGCCTCGCTCCTCCTCCTCCTCCCTACCTCCCCGACTTACCACGTCTCCGCAGCAGTTGCCGAAATCTACCTTGGTGACACCTGCGAGTAGAAAAGGCTGAGGCTCCATCACCAAGTCCTCTAATGCATCCAGAGGGCTCACAGGAGCAGCAAACCCCGTGCATCGGCCAGTTGGTGACGGGCCTTGGCAGACTCCAAGTGGATTGCCTAAAGGACGCAAACAAGAATAGATGCTTAGACTTGCACCAGAAAATGAGACTTGAGCAATTACAACTGCTTCAGCACACTATTCAATGCTCACCTTGCCTACCTCAACTTCACTGCTGCTCTCTGCCGTGACTTCCTAAAAAGAAAGACAAAGAATCGTGCTGCAACAGAGTCACCACTTACACTCCCCCTGCAGAGACAAATGGTGACTGACCTGCTCGGGGGATGCCGCTCACCCAGGATGGGGCACTCTGGCACAGATTTAATCCAGATGAATCTGAAAATAAAGTTAGGACAACAGTCAAAGAACTGCAGGATAACTTAAAAGCTCCAGACATCTTGTGTCCATCTACAAATCCCATATACAGTCCAACTGCACCCCACATGACAAATTTCAAGTCCCCAGGACTTCTCCTTTTGCACCAGGCTAAGCAGCAGGGCAGAGCAGCTCCAGCACAAACCTGTGCAGACACCAGTGACACAGGACAGGACGTGACAAACAATGGGGACACAACAGGAACAGAAATCTCTGGGCAAGGAAAATGACCAGAAGGACTGAGAGAAAGCAAACTGAGATGACCGAGCGAGGAGAGATGTTGAGCTGATGAGGCTCAGAGAATCCTAGAGGAAGAAGATGCTAACTGAATGCAGTTCTTGGAATAAATCAAAGATGGATGCCTGAGAATCCTACAGCCAGAAGCCTCTACTTGATCTCACATTCTAACAAGTCCTAATCTGACATTGTGGATCCTTGTGGGACACAGCTGTCCATACAGCTCAGAACAAGACCTGAGAAGACATGGGACTGGATGCTTCTAAAGAGAAAAGAGATTCTGATGCCAGCCTGCGCTCACGAGTCAAGAGTTCTACAGCATTGATACCAGACCAAGGAAGGCAGGGATCACAGATGCTAAGAATGATGCCAGGGATTCTGATAAGCCCCTCAAAGACCTAAGGTAAAAGACATGGGATACCCAAACAACACAGATAGCACGACAGACAGGTGACATGACACACATCGGGACTGCTCTGCCCTGTGCACCTCAGCTCTGTCATCAAAAGTGAGACTTTCCTTTCATGTGGCCTAAGGAGCCACTTCATGGATGCCCCCATCTCCAAAGCCAAATCAAAAACCCCTCCCGGTGGGTCCTACCCCAGCACCCCACTTTCATCCCCTCTGTGGGTCTTAGCCCTCTACTTATCTCTCAGACATCTGGGCATGCCAGTCTGTGTCAGGTGCACAAGAAGGCCACCTGGCCATCTGGGAAATCCTTGCTGACACCAGGCTGTTGTCTCTCAGTCTGCCAAGAGAAAGGAAACCAAACATCAATGCACAACCTCAGCAGCACAGCGACCAAAACAGAGTTCTGCTACTTGCCAGTCTCCTAAGAATGCCCGGCTCCTCGGGCCGCAGACTTCAGGCTTCCTCGGAGGGTGACGCCATTGTCACAGGATGCACCTCGGTTAAGAGGAGACAAGGTGACGTGGCACTGCTGACACCTGAGGGGAGCCTCGCACCTCCTCCCGACCTCCCCGACTCACCACAACTCTTCGGCCAGTGCCAAAGTCTGCCTGGGTGACACCTTTGAACAGAAATGGCAGAGCCTTCATCACCAAGTCCCGTAACACATCCACAGGGCTCACAGGAGCAGCAAACCTGGTCCATCGGCCGATTGGTGACAAGGCCTGGCACAATCCGACGGGACTGACTAAGGGGCACAAATGAGAATGGATGCTTAGAGTTGTACCAGAAAGTGAGACCTGAGCAACAACAACTACTTCTATACACTACTCACCTTGCCCAGCTCACCTTGACTGCTGGTATCCAGAGTTACTTCCTAAAAAGAAAGACAAAGAACAGTGCTGTAACACAGTCACCATTTACACTTCTGCTGCAGAGACAAACATGGACTGACCTGCTCAGGGGTAACCCCTTCAGCTGGGATGGGGCACTCTGGCACAGATTTAATCCAGATGAATCTGAAAAAAAAGGGAGCACAATAGTCAAAGTGTTGCAGGATAACTGAAGAGCCCCAGACATCTTGTGTCCATCTACAAATCCTATCTAGAGTCCCACTACACCCCACATTACCAATTTCAAGTCCCAGGGACATCTCTTATACCACCACACTATGCAGCAGGGCAGAGCAGCACCAGCACAAACCTGTGCAGACACCCGTGACACAGGACAGGACACAACAAACAATGGAGACACAACAGGGACAGAAAGCACGAGGCAAGGAAAATGACTGCAAGGACTGAGAGAATGCAAAATGAGATAACTGAGATGAGACTGATGGTGGGCTGATGAGGCTCAGAGAACCCTGGAGGAAGAAGATGCTAACTGAATGATTTATTCCAAGAACTGCAAAGATGGATGCCTGAGAATCCTACAGTCAGAAACCTCTACCTGACCTCACATTCTAACAAGTCCTAACCTGCCATAATGGATCCTTGCAGAGCGCAGCTCCCATACAGCTCAGAACAAGAACATCAGAAGACATGGGAGTGGATGCTTCTGAAGAGAGAAGAGATTCTGATGCCTGTCTGAGCTCCTGAATCAACAGTCCTACGGCATTGGTGCCAGGATAAAGAACACAGATCATAGATGCTAGGAATGGTTTCTGATAGGCCCCTCAAAGGCCTAAGGTAAAAGACATGACATACCCAAACAACACAAAATGCACGATAGACAAGTGACACGACACACACCGGGACTGCTCTGCCCTGGGCACCTTGGCACTCTGATCAAAACTGACACTTTCCCTTTATGTGGCCTACGAGGACACTTATTGGATATCCTCATCTCCACAGCTCACTCAAAACCCCTTGCAGCCAGCCCCATCCCAGAGGTGCCTTTTCATCCCCTCTAGCCCTTGACTTATCTCTCAGGCATCTGGAGATGCTAATCCCTCTCAGGTGCACGCCGTCAAGGAAGCTGCTGCTGACAGCACTCTGTTGTCTCTGAGTCTGCCAAGAGAAAGGAAACCAAACATCAATGCACAACCTCAGCAGCACAGTGACCAAAACACAATTCTGCTACTCACCATTCTCCTGAGAATGCCCAGCTCCTCAGGCCCCAGGCTTCAGGCTTGCTCAGAGGCCGACACCATTGTGGCAGGGTGCACCTGGGTTAAGGGGAGACAAGGTGATGCGGCACTCCTGAAACCCGAGTTGAGCCTCACCCCTTCTCCCGACCTCCCCGACTCACTACAATTCTAAGGAAATTGCCAAAGGCTACCTGGGTGGCACCTGTAAATTGAAAAGGCTGAGGCTTCATCACCAAGTCCCGTAACACATCCACAGGGCTCACAGGAGCAGCAAACCCGATCGGTGCTGGGGGCCTGGCAGAGTGGATTGCCTAAAGGGCACAAATGAGAATGGAAACTTAGAGCTGCACCAGAAACAGAGACCTGAGCAATAACAACCGCTTCTCTCCACTGCTCACCTTGACTGCTGATATCCAGATTTGCCTCCTAAAAAGAGAGAAAAAGAACAGTGCTGTAACACAGTCACCATTTACACTCCCCCTGCAGAGACAAACACTGACTGGCCTGCTCGGGGGAACCTCCTCACCCAGGATGGGGCACGCTGCCCTGGATTTTATCCTTCTGCATCTGAAAGAAAGTGAGGACAGAAGTCAAAGTGCTGCAGGATAACTTCACAGCTGCAAACATCTTGTGTCTATCTACAAATCCCATCTAGAGTCCAACTAAACCCCACACTACAAATATCAAGTCTCTGGGACTTCTATTCCACCAAGCTATGCAGCAGGGCAGAGCAGCTCCGGCACAAATATGTGCAGACACCCGTGACACAGGACATGACAAACATGGAGACAGTAAACACAACACATTATGCTACAAACAGAGGGACACAAGGATAAGGGAAGAGTTCCTGGCAGGATTAATAATGGCAAGGACCAAGAGGATGCAAAAGGACATGACCGATGCTAAGATGACAGTGGATGGAGGAAGCTCCACTAAGGAGCAGAAGAAAAGACTGGAACAGAGTGACCTAAGAACTGTTGGTCACGATGACCAAGATGCCTGTGAGACAATGCTACATTTAAAATGCTCTCCATATCATACCATCTTATAAGGCCCTGAATGTACAGCTCACAGCTGGAAAGGATGGATAGTGATAGGCCTGGAAACAAAGCCTCAAAACACACCTGACTCGATGCTGCTGAGATGTGACTCGGATGTGGCCGAGCCCACAGGTAAAAGAACAAATTATATTGGCATTGTGCCGAGAAGTGCGAGCATTTGAGAAGCCAGAGATGATGGCTGATACTCATGGTGAGGGCCTCAAGAGGAAAAGGCAGAGATATCTGATCCAAGGTACCCCAAAGACACACGAGGTAACACAGGACACCAGACAACACAACACAGACCGGAGCTGTTCTGCACTGCATACCCTACAGCTGCAATGAAAAGCAGAGCGTCTCCCTTTAGCTGTCCTAAGGGGCCTCTTAGAGGACATCTCTTCACCCTCTACTAATTTTTAAATCTGTCCCAGGAATTTCCAACCCACTACTCTCCCATCCTCCCACCTCCAGGCCGTGGCCCCCAACTTATCTTTTGGATGACTGGTGATGTGAATTGGACCTGAAATGAGCCTGCCTCAGAGGGCCCCGTGATGGCCTGTTAGCCTCTGGCTCAGCTACAATAAAGAAAACCAAGAACAATGTATGAGTTCAGGGTTATGTGGGCCAGATCCCAGCAAGTCAGCTACTTACCCTCACCTGAGTGCGCCTGGGTCTTGAGTCTCCAGCTGCATCCTGATTCCAAGGCTGTGCCTGTTATCCTGAGTGGCACCTGGGTTAGAGAAAGGAAAATTAGATGGCATTCATCTGAGTGCAGTGGAGGAGTTTGTGTGCTCTAAGACCTGGGAATATCTCCACTACACATGTAAAAACACTTCGGGGGCCCCTCAAACAGACACCCTTTCTCACCCTGCTGCCTTCAACCCCCCCCAATAACTCCTAACCAGACACCTGCTCACCCTCCCTCTCCTCCTCACAATCCTCAACTCACCTGAGGCCTCAATCTCAAACACCATCTTTGGCACTGGGCAGATGCCTTGTGGGACACGACGAATCTGCTGAAAAACGTGCTGTACTTGACCCAGCCTGGAGTTTCTGGAAGCTGCACTCCTCCTGAAAAAAATAAATAAAAAACAACAAAATAAGAACAAAACCAGGAATTGTAAAAGCACTTTACCACCCCTGAACACACAACCCAAAACGATGAACTTAAATACTCCCTGTGTTCAATGCTGCTTTCTTCCAGGATCTTCAAAGCCTCTATGACTTTAGATGCCCAAAAGCACCTACAGAAAACAAGCAGAAAAAGCCTCATCTCAGAAACAAAAGGACAGCACTTACCCCAGCACAGCCCAGAGACGGAATGAAGCCCCTAGCCAAGGCTGGGGTTAATATACCCCTGATTGTGCCCACCCCTCGTTCCCACCACACCCAGGAAAAGGGAGGGGGCAAATCCCACCGGGTATAAAAGCCCTCAGAGCAGCTGCAGCTGGTTTGGCTCCTCTGACTTGGATTCCAGGGGGTAAAGGGCTTGATAGAGAAAAAAAAAACTCTTCAGAGAAATAACAGCACTTTCTTTTTTGCCACAACTACTTGGGGAAGAAAACTGGTAAGAAATAAAACTTCAGGAAACTGGTAAGAAATGAAACTTTGTGCTTAGGAAGCACAGCTAGGTGAATCAGGTAATTTGCTGCTAACTTACATAATTATTCCTACAGGTGTCACCCAGATAGCCTTGATGACTACTGAGAAGGAGAAGAATGTTAATGATGTGAAATAGTGTAAGCCTCCATGGGACTGCTAATTAGGTTTATCCATATTGTGAACAAAAATAATAAATAAATAAAAGCCTCCTTGGCAGTATAAGGGTGAAGGAGACGCCAGGCTCACCCTTCTCTGAGTTATCTGGTCCTAAGGTACAGAATGAAGTGCCCTGAAATGCACATTTAAACGCTTAAAATGCTGGCCCTCAGGGCCCCTCTCGGCTTCTGTGAGTCATCCTGAATCCCTCTCCTTTGCCCCTCAGCCCCCTCTCAGCTCCTGTGTGTCACCCTTAGCCCCTCTCCTTTGCCCCTCAGCCCCCTCTCAGCTGCTCTCAGCTCCTGTGTGTCACCCTCAAGCCCCCCCATACCCCTCAAGCCCCCTCTCAGCCCCTTGGTGTCACCCTCCAGCTGCCCCTGCCACCCTCAGCATCTCTGTGTGTCACCCACTGTCCCTTCTCCCTGCTCCTCCCTCAGCTCCCAGCCTCTGCCACTCTCAAGCCCCCCGTTTGCCCCTCAGCCCCCCCTCAGCTCCTGTGTGTCACCCTCAAGCCCCCCCTTTGCCCCTCAGCCCCCTCTCAGCTCTTGTGTGTCACCCTTATTCCCTCTCCTTTGCCTTTCAGCCCCCTCTCAGCCCCTCGGTGTCACCGTCCAGCTGCCCCATGCCCCTCAAGCCCCCTCTCAGCTCCTGTCTGTCACCCTCAAGCCCCCTCTTAGCTGCCCCTCGACTCCGGTATGTCACCCTTAGCCACTCCCCATGTGCCCCTCAAACCCCCTCTCAGCCCCTCTGTGTCACCCTTATTCCCTCTCCTTTGCCCCCCAGCCCTCAGCCTCTGTCACCCCCAAGCCCCCCCTTTGCCCCTCAAGCCCCCTCTCAGCTCTTGTGTGTCACCCTGAATCCCTCTCCTTTGCCCCTCAAGCCCCCCCTTTGCCCCTCAAGCCCCCTCTCAGCTCTTGTGTGTCACCCTGAATCCCTCTCCTTTGCCCCTCAAGCCCCCCTTTTGCCCCTCAGCTCCTGTGTGTCACCCTCGAGCCCCCCCTTTGTCCCTCAAGCCCCCTCTCAGCTCCTGTGTGTCACCCTTAGCCCCTCTCCTTTGCCCCTCAAGCCCCCCTTTTGCCCCTCAGCCCCTGTGTGTCACCCTCAAGCCCCCACTTTGCCCCTCAAATGTCCCCTCAGCTCCTGTGTGTCACCTTCAGCCCTCCCTCTGCCCCTCAAGCCACCCCTCAGGTCCTGTCTGTCACCCTCAAGCCCCCGCCATGCCCCTCAGCCCCCCCTCAGATCCTGTGTGTCACCCTTAATCCCTCTCCTTTGCCCCTCAAGGCCCCTCTCAGCCCCTCAGTGTCGCCCTCCACCCTAACCCTAGGCGGGGCAGCAAATCAGCCTAGGGTTAAGGCAGGTGCCACAATTAAAGGCATCGCAGAGGCCATGTTGTGGCAGTTTTGCGATGCCCTTGGGATGCCTTTTGCAGCTGCAGTGTTCCTGGAGCTCTGGGCTTTTTAGTTTTCAGAACCCTACCCCCTAACCCTAACAATAACCCTAAAAACACATGCTTCCGGTTCAAAATGGCGGCGCCCATAAAAAACACGTGCTTCCAGTTCAAAATGGCGGCGCCCATAAAAAACACACGTGCTTCCGGTTTAAAATGGCGGCGCCCGCCAAAAAATACGTGCTTCCGGTTTAAAATGGCGGCGCCCGCGAAAATACACGTGCTTCCGTTTTAAAATGGCGGCGCCCGCGAAAATACTCGTGCTTCCGGTTTAAAATGGCGGTGCCGGCGAAAAAACACGTGCTTCCGGTTTAAAATGGCGGCGCATGCGAAAAAGCACGTGCTTCCGGTTTAAAATGGCGGCGCGCGCCAAAAAAACATGTGCTTCTGGTTAAAAATGGCGGCGCCCGCCAAAAAACACGTGCTTCCTGTTTAAAATGGCGGCGCCCGCCAAAAAACATGTGCTTCCGGTTTAAAATGGCGGCACCCGCGAAAATACACGTGCTTCCGCTTTAAAATGGCGGCGCCCGCCAAAATACACGTGCTTCCGCTTTAAAATGGCGGCGCCCGCCAAAAAACACGTGCTTCCGGTTTAAAATGGCGGCGCCCGCGAAAATACACGTGCTTCCGGTTTAAAATGGCGGCGCCCGCGAAAATACACGTGCTTCCGGTTTAAAATGGCGGCACCCGCGAAAAAACACGTGCTTCCGGTTTAAAATGGCGGTGCCGGCAAAAAAACACGTGCTTCCGGTTTAAAATGGCGGCGCCCGGGTCGGGTTTTTTTCCCTTCGTTTCTGGTGCTTTTTCTTGCTTCCCGTGCCTCCCGGTTTGACGTGGTGCTATTCCAGTGCAACCGCACCCAACAGCGGTGCGGGATTTATTTTTTAGGGCATGTTTTTTTTGTCGGTGTTTCAGTCTGGCAGCTGGCTGGACGACTGCGTGTTGGGGGTCTTTCCTGAGGCATGTCGCTATTCTGACGTCATTGAGTGGCTCTGTGAGTGCAATGCGGCACGCAGGACAGCAGGGGGCGCTGTGAGTCCAGTGCACGGGGCACTGCGCATGCAATGTGGTGTGTGGGACAGCAGAGGACGCTGGTGGTGGCAGCTGATGGGCACCGGGTAGGGGGAGCTGGGTTAGGGGATAGGGTGGGGTGGTGGAGGGGTGTGGGGAGCTGGGTTAGGGGGTGGGGTGGGGGCTGGTGATGGTGCTTGATGAGCACCAGGTGGGATGGGGTGTGGGTGGGAGGGGCTGGGTAGGGGGACCCTCTATACTATATATAAAAAGAAGAAAAACTATACAGTCAAAATTTTCAGGCTCCGGGGGAGTAAATGGGGTGCTGGTTTTTTGTTTTCTTTTTTTTTTTACTCCCCCGGAGCCTGAAAACTCCAACTGCTGCTTTTTTTATTCTAAAGCTAGAAAGGAAAGTTAGAAATAGAGAGATAGAGAGAATATAGAGAAAGGAAAGGGGTGAGAAGAAGACAAAGAGAAGAGAGGGAGGACAGAGAGAGAAGACAGAAAAGACAGACAAAGAAGAGAGACAGAGAGTGAAGAGAAAAAGAGACAGTGAAGAGAAAAAGAGACAGAGTGAAGAGAAAAGAGAAAAGAGACAGAGAGTGAAAAGAGAAAAGAGAGAGTGAAGAGAAAAGAGACAGAGTGAAGAGAAAAGAGACAGATAGTGAGGGAAAAAGAGAAAAGAGACAGACTGTGAGGGGAAAAGAGAGAGTGAGGGGAAAGGAGAGTGAGGGGGAAAGAGAGAGTGAGGGGAAAGGAGAGTGAGGGGGAAAGAGACAGAGTCAGGAGAGAGAGAAGACAGAGAAGGAAGAGAGAGAACAAAAAGAGGGAAGACAGAGAAGACAGAGAGAGGGGGAAAGGCAGAGAGAGAAGGGATAGAAGACAGAAAAAAAGGAGACAGGACAGAGAGAGAGAAAAGACAGAGAGAGACAGAAAAGAAACTGAAGGAGGAGAGGGGTGTGAAAAGAAAAGGTGAGTTTAAGAACTGAAGGAAGATAAAGGTTAGAGAGAAAAGAAAAGGAGAGTGAGAAACTGAAAAGGGAGAGGAGCTAGGGGGAAAAGAAATAAAGAGTGAGAGACTGAAGAAAGACAGGAGCTAGAGGGAAAATAAAGTAATTAGGGTTAGAGTGAAAGACAGATTAAGAAGAGAACAGACAAACCAAAAAGAGGGGAACATAGGAGAAGAAGAAAGAAGACTTACCTTTACAGAGAAAAAGAAAAAAGGTCCAAGGTATAGACAAGATAGAGATAAATACAGTCAGAGACAAATAGTGACAGCGACAAACAGAAAGAAGGAAAGACACAAGCAGAGACACAGAGTTAGAATGAGTGGGGAACAGGAACAAAGGGTTAGACACAGATGGTAATTAAGTTAGAAATAGAAGACTGGAGGGAGGAGCAAAAGGGGGGAACAGGGCAAGAAAGTGACACAAACACACCAAAGATAGACGAGGTCCAGGGTCGGGGTAGGGGGAGGGTAGGGGTGATCTTTATTAGGGTTGATTGAACTTTATTAAATGAATGTTGTTATTTACACTTCAGCAAAACACATGGAAATGGTGTCTACAAATGCAAGTACAGATATAATCCATACACACACTGGAAAAGGTCTAATTTACGTAGACAGCAATACAGGGAAATGCAGCAGCTAATGCAAATACAGAAGAATACAGAACAATACCACACAGAACCCATATTTACACAATATAATAGCCTTTTTTATATTTTCATTACATGATGATGTATTGTTACAGGAAACCCAGAACAGCAAAGGCACACAGAAAACAATGCTCAACCTTTAACAGCCCCCTCAGATTACACACAAACTCACCGTTGCTCTCATTACAACTGCTAAATTAGACACCAGTAATCATTGGACCTCGGGAACATGGTTCCCTGGAGCCTCAAAAAAATCCTCCTGCCTGATGAAAACCCCAGTCCCTGGACGGTCCGTGCCCAAACTTTGGCGATGAATGTCGCCTCGCAGACCGGCCGGGACCAAGGAAAAAAAAACCCAGCCGGGGGGGGAAAAAAAAAAACTGGGCTGGGGATTTTTTATTCTAAATTTTAAAATGAGTTGAAAAACCTGAAAGGCAAAAGTCAAACAAGGTTACAACCCTACAACACACACACATACAGAAAAAGACACTTCCTTCAGCTTACACACAAACTCACCCTCACTCACACCTCAGACGCTCTGCTAACCACCAGCACACATTCCCATTGGCACTGGTGCCACCTTGCATCCGGGAGGCATCTTGAGAGAGGCAGAATTCCCGTAGGCACCTGACCATTTAAAGCCTCAGGCCCCTGAACAACTGTACAGGCCTTTTCCCTGGGAAACAAAACTCAGAAGCCACTGTTCTGGGTGTCAGTTTGCAGGACCCACTTGGCACTCTCAAACCAGCCCAAGTTGGCACTGGTGCCACCTTGCATCTGGGAGGCATCCTTCAAGAGGCGGAATTCCAGTAGGCACCCGGCCGTTTTAGGCTGGAATTCTTGTGGGCAAAACAAATCTTCCCCAGAGAGCTCCACGTGGAGCTGAGGGCTTCCCTCCCATCTCTTCAAGCTCTTCCCACCAGGAATTCACCCTTTGGTGTGTGGTTTGGGTTTTTTTTTTTGGGATCTATTCCAGGATCCAATGGAAGAGAAGCTCTCCAAGGTGAAACCAAGCTGCTAAAAATTATCATTATTATTTTCTGGCATGAACTTGGGCCTCAAATTTTATCTTTTTTATCCCTCTCTGTTATGCTGGGCAGGGAAATCCTGAGGATCAGGAGGGATTTCGTGTCAGTGGGATCCAGGTTTGCCTCTCCATGGATTCACAGAGACCTGGAGCACTTGGACAAGCACTGAATTTATTGAAACATCTCCATTTTGTGGCTTTCAACCCCAAAACCCTCCACCGCCCTCAATTTATCCTGATATCGCTTGGGAACCACTTCTCAAAATCCCATAAAACCCCCAAAAAGCTGTGGGAAAAGGGGATTTTGGGGCTTCCTGGGGCTGTCCCTGTCACAGGGTGGCCTCGGGGACCAGCACCTTGCGGGTCAGGTGCTCCAGGTGCGCCGTCTCGGACGTGTCCAGCTCGATGTTGTACTTGGCCAGGATCTTGAGGATGGGCCGCAGCTTCAGCCACCACTGCTCCTTGGGGATGCGGTGCCTGAGGGGACAGACGCAGGGATGGGCTGGGGACGGCCCTGTGGAGGGATCCCAGGTTTTGTCCCCTTTTCCCAGGGTGGGGAAGGGGCACGGGGAGGGGCACGCACTCGAAGTCGGTCTGCTGGCGCAGCTCAGCGATGGGCTGGAACACCAGGCTGCGCTTGCGCATGCCCAGCAGGCACGCCGAGTCCGCCGTGTTGGCAAAGATCCGGCCTGCAGGGACAGGGAGGGAAGGGAAACTCCTGGAGACCGGCTGGGAAACTCCTGGAGACCCGCTGGGAATGGCTGGGAAACTCCTGGAGAAGAGCTGGGAATGGCTGGGATCAGCTGGGAATGGCTGGGAAACTCCTGGAGACCAGCTGGGAATGGCTGGGAAACTCCTGGAGCAGAGCTGGGAATAGCTGGGATCCTCCTGGAGACCTGCTGGGAGTGGCTGGGAACCTCCTGGAGCAGAGCTGGGAATGGCTGGGATCAGCTGGGAATGGCTGGGAAACTCCAGGGACAGGGGAGGGTTGGGAAACTCCTGGAGACCGGCTGGAAATGGCTGGGAAACTCCGGGGACGGGGGAGGGAAGGGTGAGGATGATTGGGAATCTCCTCACCACCTGGGATGTGAAGTTGGGAATGGTTGGGATGCTCCAGGAGCAGAGTTGGGAATGTTTGGGAACCTCCTGGAGCAGATTTAGGAATGGCTGGGATCCTCCAGGGATGTGGGAGGGAAGGGTGGGAATGATTGGGAATAATCTCCCCAGCTGGAACAGGATGCTGGGAATGGCTGGGATTCCCCTGGAGCAGGGGTTGGGAATGGTTGGGATCCTCCAGGGACGGGGGAGGGAAGGGTGGGAATGACTGGGAATCTCCTCCCCACCTGGGATGGGAAGTTGGGAATGTTTGGGACCTTCTAGAAACATGAGAGGAGAGGTTGGGAATGGTTGGGATGCTCCAGGAGCAGGGGTTGGGAATGTCTGGGATCCTCCAGGGACATGGGAGGGAAGGGTGGGAATCATTGGGAATAATCTCCCCAGCTGGATGGGATGTTGGCATTGGGAATGGTTGGGATGCTCCAGGAGCAGGGGTGGGGAATGGTTGGGATGCTCCATGGAGGGGAAAACCCGTGGGAGGGTAGGTTGGGAATATTTGTGACATTCTAGAAGCATGGGAGGGGAGGTTGGGAATGCTTGGGATCCTCCAGGGACGGGTGAGGGAAGGGTGGGACTGATTGGGAATCTCCTCCTCACCCAGGATGGGAAGTTGGGAATATTTGGGACCTTCTTGAAACATGGGAGGGGAGGTTAGGAATGCTTGGGATCATCCAGGAGCGGGGAACATCCCCCAGAATCTGCAAGAGGGGCTTTTTTGGGAACAGTTTGGGAATGTGGGGTCCCTTTGGAATCCCCAAGCCAGCAGCACCCACCGTGCCGGGAGCACTCCTTGATCTTGCCGGTGATCCAGGCCACGGCCTTGGCTCCCATCTTGGTGCCGAAATTCCGGTCAAAGGGCGTGGGGCTGCCTCCCTGCCCCAGGAGAATCCGGGGTGAGCCACTGAGACCCCCCAAATCCTGCTCCCCCAAACCCTGGGGGAGTTGCCGAGCCCTCAGCCCGTCCCCACCTGCTGCATGTGCCCCAGGACGTTTTTCCTGCAGTCAAAAACGCCTTTGCCCTCCTCGGAGTAGAGGTTGTAGATGAAATCCGTGGTGTAGTTCTCGTTGCAGCGCTCGTTCCTGCAGCGGGGACGGAGGGGGTAAGGGACAAATCCCGTGGTTCGCCCTATCCATCCCAAAAATTCTGCTGATCCTTCCCCGCAGGGAAGGGCAGGGACGGTTATGGGGTCCCGTTCCCGAGGGGTTTTGTGATAGTTGGGTGTTTGGGAAATTTCAGGAATCCCCAAGGGAAAATCCCAAAAGGGAATCAGGAAAATCCCAGGGAATCTCAGGGGGATTTCCAGGGAATCCCAGGGGAAATCCCACATGAATCCCAGGGAAAATCCCACAGGAAATCAGGAAAATCCTAGAGGAATACCAGGGCAAATCCCAAAAGGGAATCAGGAAAATCCCACAGGAATCCCAGGGAAAATCCCACAGGGAATAAGGAAAATCCCATGGAATCTCAGGGGGATTTCCAGGGAATCCGAGGAGAAATCCCACAGGAATCCCAGGGGGGTTTTCCAGGGAAACCCAGGGGGGTTTTGGGGTGTTCCCGGCCCCATTCCCAAGGGGTTTTCCCGGTTTTTGGGGTCCCTGTCCCACAATGAGACCCCAAATCTTCCATCCCTTGCCCACAGTGAGAGCCCAGTTCCCCCAATCCCAAACCCAATCCCCACGGGGGTCCCCCAAACCTGGCCCCACCTGAGCACCAGCCCCCTCTTCACTGTGGTCTTCATCTTCTCCGTCAGGTGATCCACGTTGGCCTGGGGGGCGGGAGCGGGGTCAGGAACAGGAACCTGTCCCAGGCCACCCTGGGGACACTGGGGATGCTAGGACACTGGGGACACTGGGGACACTGGGGACACTGGGGACACTGGGGACACTGGGGACAGGGACAGGGCTGTCCCCACCTGCAGGTCCCAGGCCACCCTGGGGACCCTGGGGACCCTGGGGACAGGGACGGGGCTGTTCCCACCTGCAGGTCCCAGGCCACCCTGGGGACCCTGGGGACAGGGACGGGGCTGTTCCCACCTGCAGGTCGCGGCTGCCGAAGGGCTCCTCGAAGATGTAGGCGGCGTCGGCGCCGGCGGCCAGCCCGGCCATGGTGGCCAGGTAGCCGCAGAAGCCGCCCATGGTCTCGATGATGAACACGCGGCGCTTGGTGCCCGCCGCCGACTGCTTGATCAGGTCACAGGTCTGGAAAAGGGTTTGGGGTCAGGAGATTTGGAGTTTGGGGTCAGGGGATATGGGGTTTGGGGTCAGGAAAAGGGGTTTGGGGTCAGGGGATATGGGGTTTGGGGTCAGGGGATATGGGGTTTGGGGTCAGGAAAAGGGGTCTGGGGTCAGGGGATTTGGGGTTTGGGGTCAGGGGATATGGGGTTTGGGGTCAGGGGATTTGGAGTGCCCACTGCTTGATTGGGTCACAGGTCTGGAATGGGGGTTTGGGGTCAGGGGAGGGGGTTTGGGGTCAGGGGATATGGGGTTTGGGGTCAGGAGAAGGGTTAGGGGTCAGGGGATTTGGTGTCAGGAAAAGGGGTTTGGGTTCAGGGGATTTGGGGGATTTCCATCGGGGTCTCAGAGCGGTGGCAGTGGTGGGAGAAGTGCTTTAGGATCGGGGGAATTTGGGACTTCACTGGGGTCTCACGTTGGTGATGGTGTTTGGGACCAGGGGGATTTTGGGGGGTTTTGGGGTGTCACGTTGGTGGTGGTGTTGGGATGAGGGGATTTGGGGTCTCACGTTGGTGATGGTGTTGAGGGCGGTGTCAGCGCCGATACTGAAGTCGGAGCCGGGGACGTTGTTGGAGACGGTGGCGGGCACGATGCACAGGGGGATGCAGAGCTCCTCGAAGCGTGCCCGGCCCTCCACCAGCTCCAGGCCCCCCATGAAGGCCTGGGGACATCAGGGGACATCAGGGGACATCAGGGGACATCAGGGGACAATGCAGAGGAGGGACACTCCCCACACCCCGGCCCTCCACCAGCTCCAGGCCCCCCATGAAGGCCTGGGGGACACTGGGGACATCAGGGGACATCAGGGGACAATGCAGAGAGGGGGACACTGACCACACCCCGGCCCTCCACCAGCTCCAGGCTGCCTGTGAACACCTGGGGGACATTGGGGACATCAGGGGACGATGGGGACATCAGGGGACACCAGGGGACAATGCAGAGAGGGAACACTCCCCACACCCCGGCCCTCCACCAGCTCCAGGCTGCCTGTGAACACCTTGGGGACAGCAGGGGGGACACTGACCCCACCCTGGCCACGCCCTGACCATGCCCTTCTAACCCCATCCTGACCCCACACCCTGACCACACCCTGGCCACACCCTGCTGACCTCAAAGCCCCCGATGATGATGAGGCCGTGAATCCCAAACTTGCTGATGTTGGCGCTGATCTCCTCAAAATATTTCTTGGGCAGAGTCCTGGCAAAGGGAAACTCCTGGGGATGAGCCCGACCAGAGGGGGACCCCAGGGGGACCCCAAGGGACCCCACAGCGAGGGGGGAGTCACCTCTTGGTGCCCAGTTTGGATCCTCCCAGCCCTGTCCAGCTGCCCACGGTGTTCCAGCCAATCTCCTCCACCTGGGGGGGGTGAAACGGGGTGGGAGAAGGGTCTGGGGTCACCCTGGCCCCCCTCAGCCCTACCAGAGTGACCTTGGGGTCACACCATGTCCCCTCAGCCCTCTCAGGAGGTCACACAACATCCCCTGGGGTTTGGGGGGGGGTTAAACGCCCCCATCCTGAGGAATTCCTGGGGAATCTCCATCCTTGCAGTGCCACAACTGCCCCTTCCCAGGCCCTTCTCTTGCACCCTGTCCCCCATCCCAAAATCTGACCCTTTAAACCCATCCTGTGCTGCCCACCCCCCTTTTCCCTGTAGGAATCTCACCATCTCCAAACGCAGCCCTTCAGATCCATCGTGCCCTGCCCACCCCATCCCAACTCCCTTCCCCCAGAACACCCTCACCAGCCCCTCAAACCCATCCCAGTCCCCATTCCCTGTGGGAATCTCCCCATCCCAAATCCATTCCCCATGGGAATCTCCCCCTCCCAGACCCTTTCCCGCCCCTTTTCCCCCCCATTCCCCCCAGGACCCTCACTATCCCTAAAGCCAGCCCCTCAAAGCCATCCCAAACCCTTTCCCTGTAGGAATCTCCCCCTCCCAGACCCTTTTCCCCCCCAGGACCCTCACCATGCCAAACGGCAGCCCCTCCAATACATCCCAAGCCCTTTCCCTGTAGGAATCTCCCCCTCCAAACCCTTTCCCTGTGGGAATATCCCCCTCCCAGACCCTTTCCTGCCCCTTTTCCCCCCCTTTCCCCCCGGGACTCTCACCATGCCGAACGCCAGCCCCTCGAAGCCGTCGTGCACGGCCAGCATGCGGTGCCCGTGGATGAGGCCGATCCTCACGGTGCCCCGCACAGCCGCGTTCATTCCGGCCGCCGGGGCGCCCACGTTCATCACAGCCACCGTGTACCCGCTCTGGGGACAGGGACAGGGATGGGGCTCAGGGTTTCGGGTGGGATTTGGGGGTGTCCGTGTCCGGGATGGAATTGAGGACCCCTCCCTGTGCCCTCCCCTACCTTGGTGGCGGGCGGGCGGATGTGAGCCAGCAGCTTGTAGACGTTCCAGTTGTTCTGGAAGCTCCTAAAAATGGGGGAATTTGGGGTTTCCAGATGTTTTGAGGACGTTGGGGATGCAGGGACAGGGAGCTGGAGGTGCCACCCACCGGCCCCGCAGCTTCACAGCGTCCTCGAAGCGTCCCTCGTTCATGGCTGTGGTGACGTCCTTGGTCTGGGGGCACAGAGGGGGATTGGGGTGGGGTCTGTCCCTGGGGGAGATATCGGGGTGTCCTGGGTGGGATTGGGGTGTTTTGGATGGGATTGGGGTCTCCTGGGTGGGATTGGGGTGTCCTCGGTAGGATCAGGCTGTCCTGGGTGGGATTGGGGTCTCCTGGGTGGGATCGGGGTATCCTGGGTAGGATTGGGGTGGGATTGGGGTGTCCTGGGTGGGATTGGGGTGGGATGGGGTGTCCTGGGGTGGGATCCATCCCTGGGGCAGGCTTGGGGACACTCCCTGGAGGGTTTGGGGACATCTCAGGTGTGGGAACCATCCCTGGGCTGGCTCTGGGGCCACTCCCAGTGTCCCCCCGTCCCCACTCACCACCTGGACGCACTCCATGAGGGGCAGACGCACGGCCTGGTTGCCAGACAGACTGACCACGCAGGCCGGTGTGTCTGGTGTCCCCTCCAGCAGCGCCATCACGGCCTCCACCCCCATCCTGCTGGCCTGGGGGCACATGGGGGTGTCACCTCCCGAGGGGGGGTGTCGGCCACCTCCAGGTGCCCTGGTTTGGAGTGGGGGTGAGGAAGGAGGTGCCCACCAGGATGCGATCGAAGGCCGAGGGGGTCCCCCCGCGCTGGACGTGGCCCAGGATGGTCACCCGAGTGTCGTAGCCCAGACGTTTCACCACCAGCTGCGGGGACACGGGGGAGCTCAGGGAGGGTCCCCAAAGAGGGAGGGGGCAAAGGGGGGTGTCCCCCGTGTCCCCCTGTCCCCACTCACGGCCTTGATCTCGTCCGAGGTGATGGGCTTGCCGTGCTTGTCGATGGCGCCCTCGGCCACGATGATGATGTTGAGCCTGGAGCCGCCATCACGGGTCTGGGGGGATGGCGGGGTGTCAGCAGGGATGGGGACAGGAGAAGATCATCCATCCATCCGTCCATCCATCCCTCCATCCATCCATCCATCCATCCATCCATCCATCCATGCATCCATCCATCCATCCATCCCCTGTCCATCCAGCCCCCATCCATCCATCTATCCATCCGTCCGTCCGTCCCCATGTCCATCCCTCCCTCCCACCTCGGCCAGCCTCCTGCACAGGTGCTCCTCCCAGTCGTCCTCAGGCGGTGACTCGGGGATGAAAACCCAATCAGCTCCACACGCCAGGGCCGTGATCAGCGCCAGGTACCTGAAACGAGGCCAAAACCCAATTTTGAGCCACTTCTGCCCATTTTCAGGGTGACAACCCCCCCCCCCCAGCTTGGGGACGTACCCGCAGTGCCGCCCCATCACCTCCAGCACGAACGTCCTCTGGTGGCTGCGGGGACACGAGAGCGTCACCCGCCGGCCCCGGGGGGCGCGCGGGGGGCTCGGGGCCGAGCGGGGCCGTCGCCGTCACCTCTGCGCCGTGGTGGTGATGGCGTCCACGATCTCCATGATGCGGTGCAGCGCCGAGTCGGTGCCGATGGTCATGTCGGTGCCGCAGAAGTCGTTGTCGATGGAGCCCACCATGCCCACGATGTTCAGGTGGCTCGAGCGCTGCGCCTCCTCCGCCGTGATGCCGCCTGGCCAGGGGGGATGCAGGGTTGGGGGTGTCAAGGGGATTGTTTTGGGGGAAACGCTCAGTTTTGGGTGACAAAACCCCGTGGTTTTGTGTAGGGCGCCTTGAGTTTGGAAGCAAAGTTCTTTTGGGATCACAAAGCTCCCCACACCCTCCTTTCCTGATGTGGGATCTCCCCCAAAATGTCCTCTCGGGGGGAGGCAGTGCCACAAATCTCTATTTTGGGGGGAAACCCCACATTTTTGAGTGCTGCACCCTCTTTTCCCTCCGTGTCCCCCTTAAAACATCTTCAACAGTGCCCAAAAACTCCACAATTAGGGGAAAAAAAAAACCAACAACTTTTTGAGTTCCACATCCTGATTCGAAACCAAACCTTTCCACACCCACTCCAAAACATCCCCTGGGGGATCAAAGGTGCCCCAAACCCCCGCAATTCGGGAAGCACCCCACATTTTCATGTGCAAACCCCCAAATTTCTGCCCGCTTTTGACCCCGACCCTCTCCCCATGCCCCCGACCCTCTCCCCACGCCCCTCTCCCCCTCCCTCCCCCCGGGGGGTTCCGGGGCTCCCGTCCCGTACCGGTTTTGAGCAGCTCTGCCAGGAGCCCGCCCCACTCGGCGCGGAAGGTGTCGGCGCCGGTGAGGCTGCCGTCGCCGCCGATCACGCACAGGTTGGTGATGCCGCGCTTGACCAGGTTGCGTGCGGCGCGGAGCCGGCCCTCGCGCGTGCGGAAATCCTGGCAGCGCGCGCTGCCGATCACCGTGCCGCCCTGCGTGGAGATGGGGGGCACGGCTGGCCGCAGAGCTGGCTGTGCGTCCGTGGGTCTGTCCGCCCGTCCCGTCCCGTCCCCGTGTCCATCTGCTCGTCCCATCCTCGTGTCCATCCATCCACCCCATTCCCCTGTCCATCCCCGTGTCCATCCACCCATCCCATCCCTGTGTCCATCCATCCATCCATCCATCCATCCATCCATCCATCCATCCATCCATCCCATTCCCCTGTCCATCCCCGTGTCCATCCACCCATCCCATCCTTGTGTCCATCCACCCAACCCATCCCCGTGTCCATCCAACCATTCCATTCCCCTGTCCACCCCTCCATCCCATCCTCGTGTCCATCCCTGTGTCCATCCACCCATCCCATTTCCCTGTCCATCCCCGTGTCCGTCCACCCGTCCCATCTCCCTGTCCACCCCTCTGTCCACCCACCCATCCCATCCCTGTGTCTGTCTCTGTGTCCATCCACCCATCCCATCCCATCCCATCCCATCCCATCCCATCCCATCCCATCCTTGTGTCCATCCACCCATCGCATCCCTATGTCCATCCCTGTGTCCATCCACCCCTCTGTCCACCCACCCATCCCATCCCTGTGTCTGTCTCTGTGTCCATCCACCCATCCCATCCCATCCCATCCCATCCCATCCCATCCCATCCCATCCTTGTGTCCATCCACCCATCCCATCCCTGTGTCCATCCCTGTGTCCATCCACCCCTCTGTCCATCCACCCATCCCATACCCATGTCCATCCACACATCTCATCACCATGTCCATCCCTCTGTCCATCCGCCCATCCCATCCCTGTGTCCATCCCTGTGTCCATCCCCGTGTCCATCCCTGTGTCCATCCCTGTGTCCATCCCTGTGTCCATCCCCATGTCCATCCCTCTGTCCACCCCTCCCTCCCTCCCCCCATCCCACCTCTACTTTTGGGTCATGTTCTGCTGAGCTCAGGCTCAGCCTGGAGCCAGCGAGGGACAAACTGGGACCAGTGAGGAGCACACCCGGTGCTCCCCCAGCCCAGGAGGGGCTCCCCCTGCCTGTGTGTCCCCCTGTCCGTGTGTCCCGCTGTCCGTGCGTCCCTCACCAGCTGCAGCATCATGGACACGCTTTCCCACGTGGCCTCCCTGATGTGGTCACCGCCGTCCACCAGCCCCTGGTAGCCCTGGGTGGGGGAGGGAACAGAGTGCCCGGTGGTCCCAGGACCCCAAACGTCCCAAATTTTGGGGGGGGCTGTGGAATTTGGGGCGGGGGCTGCCACTGACCTCGCAGACGAAGAACACCTTGGCCCCGGTGTAGATCCCCACGCGCACCACGGCGCGCACGGCCGCGTTCATCCCTGCAGGATGGACACGCTCTCCTTACTGGTGCCAGTCTCTGTTCCTTACTGGTGCCAGGCTGTCCTTACTGCTCCCAGTCTGTCCTTACTGGTGTCAGGCTGTCCTTACTGGTGCCAGGCTGTCCTTACTGCTCCCAGTCTGTCCTTACTGCTCCCAGTCTCTGTTTCTTACTGGTCCCAGTCTCTGTTCCTTACTGGTCCCAATTTGTTTCCCCTGCCCTGCTCTCCTTAACGGTCCCAGTCCCTCTTTAGCAGGGCCAGTCTGTCCTCACTGGTCCCAGTTTGTCTTTACTGGTCCCAGTTTGTCTTTATTGGACCCAGTGCATAGTCTCTCATCCTTCTTACTGGTCCCAGTCTCTGTTCCTTACTGGTCCCAGTCTCTGTTCCTTACTGGTCCCAGTCTGTCCTCACTGGTCCCAGTTCCCAGTGGGAGCTGCTGTGTCCTCCTTACTGGTTCCAGTTTGTCTTTACTGGTCCCAGTCTGCATTCCCTGTGGTCACTGAGCAGCCCTCCTTACTGGTGCCAGTTTATCCTTACTGGTGCCAGTTTATCCTCCTTACTGGTGCCAGTTTGTCCTTACTGGTGTCAGTTTGCTCTTACTGGTGCCGCTCTGTCCTTACTGGTGCCAGTCTGGATTCCCTGTTCATCCCAGTCTCAAATCCCTGTGGTTACTGCTCTGCCCTCCTTACTGGTGCCAGTTTATCCTCCTTACTGGTTCCAGTTTATCCTTACTGGTGCCAGTTTATCCTCCTTACTGGTGCCGCTCTGTCCTTACTGGTTCCAGTCTGGATTCCCTGTGGTTACTGGTCTGCCCTCCTTACTGGTGCCAGTCCGTCCCTGTCTGTGCCCCTGTCACCCCTCGGTGACATCCCCGCTCCCCCTGTCCCCCCTCGGTGACACCCCTGACACCTCCCTGCGCTGCCACCCCCCGAGGACACCCCCAGTCCGTGCCCCCTCCCCCCTCGCAGCTGCCACCTCCTGGGTTATTTTTGCCCCTGTGACCTTTGGTGGCAGCGCCTGACATGGGTGACAAACACGGGGGTGGTGGGGGGAGGGGACACTCCGGGGGGAGGGGGGCCCCCATGGCCTGGCACCCCCCCGCCAAGTCCGTCTCTCCCCCATCCTTGGGACCCCCGGGAAAAAAATCCCGGATTTAGGGATGAATCCTTGGGATTTTGGGCAATCCCGATTATTTTGGCTCGGTGCCAAAGTGCCACCCGGTGCCCGCTTGGAGTCCCCGGCCCGAATTTTGTCACCGTGTCCCCTCCGCTGTCACAAAAACCCCCCGAGCTCCGCCCGACCCCCAAAACCCCCCCAAGGTCATTCCCAGAACCTCAATCCAGGGAAAACCCCGACGGTTGTGGCACCAAAATCCCGATTTTTTACCTCTGAAGGAGCCGGTTTAGGGACTTGGGGGGATTTTTAGGGATTTGGGGGGGAATTTTAGGGGGGGATTTGAGGCGGGGCTTCTGGGATCGCAGGCATTTCGGGATTTGGGGAGTTTTGGGGGAGAAATTGGTGAGGATTTGGGGGAATTTCTATGGATTTCGGGCGGGATTTTGGATCCCGGGGCTTTCGGGTTCCCAGGGGCTTTGGGGAGTTCTGGGGGACGAGGGAGAAATTGGGGGGGATTTGGGGGATTTCGGGCGCCATTTTGGATCCCGGGGCTTTTGGGATCCCAGGGGATTTGGGGAGTTTTGGGGGAGAAATTGGCGTTGATTTGGGGGAATTTCCATGGATTTCGGGCGGGATTTCGGATCCCGGGGGTTTTGGGCTGCTCTTACCCTGCGCGTCCCCGCCGGAGGTGAGGACGGCGATGGCTTTGCCGGCCCCCAGGCTCTCGGCGTGCTGGGCTCCCGCGGGGCTCGGGGGCATTTTCCTGCCTGGAAAAAATCGGGAAATTCGGGCAAATCCCAAGGCGGAAAGGGCGGCTCTGTCCCTCCGGGTGGCGCTGCCAGCGCAGAGTGGCACCGCCGGGGAGGAACGCGGCGACACTGGGACAGCGCCGCTGCCACCGCCGGGACACTCCCCGGGGGGCGGGGGGGGACTCCTTACTGGGAGTCCTCCTTACTGGTCCCAGTCTCGAGTCCCTACTGGGGGAGGCTGTCCTTGCTGGTCCCAGTCTGTCCTTGCTTGTCCCAGTCTGTCCTTACTGGTCCCAGGGCATGTTCTCTCTGGGAGCTGCTCCCTCCTTCAGGTCCCAGTCTCTGTTCCTTACTGGTCCCAGTCTCGATTCCCTACTGGTGGCAGTCTGTCCTTACTGGTACCAGTTTGTCTTTACTGGTCCCAGTGCATGTTCTCTCTGAGCTGCTCCATCCTTCAAGTCCCAGTCTCTGTTCTTTACTGGTCCCAATTTGTTTTCCCTGCCCTGCTCTCCTTAATGGTCCCAGTCCCTCTTTAGCAGGGCCAGTCTGTCCTCACTGGTCCCAGTCTGTCCTCACTGGTCCCAGTTTGTCTTTACTGGTCCCAGTTTGTCTTTACTGGACCCAGTGCATAGTCTCTCATCCTTCTTACTGGTCCCATTCCCTGTTCCTTACTGGTCCCAGTCTCTGTTCCTTACTGGTCCCAGTCTGTCCTCACTGGTCCCAGTTCCCAGTGGGAGCTGCTGTGTCCTCCTTACTGGTTCCAGTTTGTCTTTACTGGTCCCAGTCTGCATTCCCTGTGGTCACTGAGCAGCCCTCCTTACTGGTGCCAGTTTATCCTCCTTACTGGTGCCAGTTTATCCTCCTTACTGGTTCCAGTTTGTTCTTACTGGTTCCAGTCTTTAGCCCCAGTGGGAACTGCTCTGCCCTCCTTACTGGTGCCAGTTTATCCTTACTGGTGTCAGTTTGTTCTTACTGGTGCCGCTCTGTCCTTACTGGTTCCAGTCTGGATTCCCTGTTCATCCCAGTCTCTATTCCCTGTGGTTACTGGTCTGCCCTCCTTACTAGTCCCAGTTTATCCTCCTTACTAGTCCCAGTTCGTCTTCATCAGTCCCTGTCTGTGCTCCCTGTGGGACTCTGCACCCCTCACTGGTTCCAGACTGCTTTCCATACAGGTCCCAGTCCCCATTTTCTGTCCCTCCCAGTCCGGGGCTGTTACTGGTGCCAGTCCCCGTTCCCTGCCGGTGCCTCTCCCGGTTCCAGTTCCCCGCCGCTCCCAGTCCGGGGCTGTTACTGGTGCCAGTCCCCGTTCCCTGCCGGTGCCTCTCCCGGTTCCCGTTCCCCGCCGCTCCCAGTCCGGGGGTGTTACTGGTGCCAGTTCCTGTTCCCGGCTCATTCCAGTACCTCTCCCTGACCGGTTCCAGTTCATCGCCGGTCCCGGTGCGGGGCCGTTACCGGCCCGGGTCGCCGTTCCCGGTGGGATCTGCTCTGCTCTCCTGACTGCTCCCAGTCCCCGTTCCCTGCCGGTGCCGGTGCCGGTCCGCGGGCGTTACCGGCGCCGGTCCGCGGGCGTTACCGGTGCCCTCCCGGGGCCGTTAGTGGCGCCAGTCCCCGCTGCCCACCGGGAGCACTGACCTGCGGAGCGCCGCCGGCCTGGCCCGGGCGGGAGGAAGGACAGCAGGAGGAGGAGGAGGAGCGCGGCCACGGAGAGCGCGGCCGGGGCCACGAACCGGGACAGCGCCGGGGCCACCGGGACCGCCACCATGGCCCGGGGACAGCGCCACCATGGCCCGGGGACAGCGTGGGGACACGGGCGGGGAGCGGGGATGGGCCGCGGGGAGCGCTGTAACGGGATCAGTGTAACAGGATCGGGGTTAATGGGATCACCTGTTATGGGATCGGGTGTAATGGGATCGGTGTAACAGGATCGGGGTTAATGGGATCACCCGTTATGGGATCGGCTGTAATGGGATCGGTGTTAAAGGGATCAGTTTAACGGGATCGCTTTAATGGGATCACCCATTATGGGATCGTTGTAACGGGATCGGGGTTAAAGGGATCAGTGTAACGGGATTGGCTGTAATGGGATCACCCGTTATGGGATGGGTGTAATGGGATCGGGGTTAAAGGGATCAGTTTAACGGGATCGCTTTAATGGCATTGGTTTAATGGGATCACCCATTATGGGATCGGCTGTAATGGGATCGGTGTAACGGGGTCGGTGTAATGGGATCGGGGTAACAGGATCAGGGTAACGGGATCGGCTGTAATGGGATCAGTGTAACGGGATTGGTGTAATGGGATCGCCTGTTATGGGATCGGGGTAACGGGCTCAGCTGTAATGGGATCAGTGTAACGGGACACCCGTTATGGGATTGGCTGTAATGGGATTGGGGTAATGGGATCGGTGTAACAGGATTGCCCATAATGGGATCGCATGTTATGGGATCGGTGTAATGGGATTGGCTGTGACGGGATCGAGTGTTATGGGATTGGCTGTTTTGGGATTGGCTGTAATAACACCAGCTGTCGTGGGATCGGCTGTATTGGGATCAGCTGAAGGGTCCAGCTGCTGTGGGACTGACTGCAATGGGATGGGTTCCAATGGGATCAACTGCGATGGGATGGGTTCCAATGGGATCGACTGCGATGGGATGGGTTCCAATGGGATGGGTTCCAATGGGATGGGTTCCAATGGGATTGACTGCAATGGGATGGGTTCCAATGGGATGGGTTCCAATGGGATGGGTTCCAATGGGATGGGTTCCAATGGGATCGACTGCGATGGGATGGGTTCCAATGGGATCAACTGCGATGGGATGGGTTCCAATGGGATCGACTGCGATGGGATGGGTTCCAATGGGATCGACTGCGATGGGATGGGTTCCAATGGGATGGGTTCCAATGGGATGGGTTCCAATGGGATGGGTTCCAGTGGGATTGACTGTGATGGGATGGGTTCCAATGGGATGGGTTCTAACGGGATCGACTGATGGGATGGGTTCCCATGGGATTGAATGCAATGGGATGGGTTCCCATGGGATGGGTTCAATGGGATGGGTTCCCATGGGATCGACTGTGATGGGTTCTAATGGGATTGACTGTGGTGGGACAGGCGGCAGGGACTCACACACAGAGTGACCCCTCCAGGATGCCATCCTCACAGGGGGTGCCCTATGGGGCACCACCCCCACACAGAGTGACACCCCATAGGGTCACACCCCCCACAGAGTGACCCCTATAGGGTCACAGCCCCACAGAATGACCCCTTATAGGGTCACAGCCTCCCCTGGGTCACCCCCTATAGGGTCACAGCCCCACAGAGTGACCCCTATAGGGTTACAGCCCCCCCTGGGTCACCCCCTATAGGGTCACAGCCCCACAGAGTGACCCCTATAGAGTTACAGCTCCCCTGGGTCACCCCCTATAGGGTCACAGCCCCACAGAGTGACCCCTATAGGGTTACAGCCCCCCCGGGTCACCCCCTATAGGGTCACCCCCCCCTCCCCCCCCGGTCCCGCGTGCCCCCGCCTCTCTGCTGCTGCGGGCCCTCCGCGCCGCCAGGAGGCGCTATCCGCCCCGCCGCTCTCGCTCCCGTTCCGGCCGTGACTCGCTGCAGCCGCTCACTTCCGCTTCCGCCGCTCCCTCCTCGCTGCCGCCGCCGGGCCCGGCAGAGCCGCGCGCGCTCGGGACGCTTCCGGTCCCATTTCCGCTTCCGGTGCGGCGACCGGGCCGGCTGAGGGCAGCGAGGCGGCGGCGGCGGCGGCTCCGGCCCCGCACCCGCACCAGGCCCCTGCTCCGCTCCCGCCGCCCTCAGAGCGCAGCCCGGGCCTTGCCCGGTGCCGGCGCCGAGGCGGCGGCGCCGCCCCTCATGAGGATGGAGGCCCGGGAGGCGGCGCGGGCCCGGCCCGGCGCGGCCTTCAAGGGCTTCGGAACGGAGAGCAAGGTGGGGAGCGGGGCCGGGCGGGAGCTGGGGATCCTCGGGGCAATTCCGGCGTCCCGGGGAGGCCGCGGGGGTTCTGTGGGGAAGCAGCCGGGAACCGGCGGGATCCGAGCCCGGCGCCGGTTCCCGGGAGTTCCCGGTGCGGGGATTCCGCCCGGAATGCTCGGCCCGGGGGCGGCGCCCAGCCCGGAGCGGGGCTGCGCAACTCGGGATTTTTTGCAGCGGTTTTTGGGCCTTTCTGCTCATTAAATTCCATTAAATTCCATTAAATTCATAAACTCCAGAAAATCCAAAAATCCATAAATTCCATAAAATCCCATAAATTCCGTAAAATTCTGTAAAGTTCCATAAATTCCGTAAAATCCGTAAATTCCATAAAATCCATTAAATTCCATATAATGCCGTAAAATCCGTAAAGTTCCGTAAATTCCGTAAAGGTCTGTAAAAGCCGTAAAATTCCGTAAAAATACGTAAAGCTCCGTAAAAAAATCCATAAAGTTCTGTAAAATCCATAAAGTTCCGTACAAAAATCTGTAAAAATCCGTAAAAAGATCTGTAAAAAAATCTGTAAATTCCATAAAATCCGTAAAGTTCCCAGAAATCCGTATATTCTGTAAAATCCGTAAAGTTCCGTTAATGCCATAAAAATCCGTTAATTCCATAAAAATCCATAAATTCTGTAAAATTCCACAAAATCCATAAATTCCATAAAATTCTCTAAAATCCCTTAAATGCTGTAAATTCTCTAAAAGTTCATAAAATCCATAAATTCCATAAAATCCATAAAATTCCATAAATTCCTGGAGTTGGGACCTTTGGGAGTTGGGAATCCCAAAGTTTGAGAATCCTGAATTTGGGGAATTATGAATTCTAGGAATTGTAGATTTGGGGGAATGATTCATTTTAGGAATTTCATGAGTTATTAATTTCAAAAATTGTGAATTTTGGGGAATTCTTCATTTTCCCAACCCTGGGACCTCCCTTCCCTTTTTAACCCAAATATTGACATTTTTCCTTTTTTTTCTTTTTTCCCCCCCAGTTTTTCCTCCCCAAGCTCAGCAGCTTCTCCTGCCCTGCTGGGAACTCCTCCTGCCCCCTCGGCTACTCAGGTGAGATCCCCTGGAAATTTGGGATTCTCCCTAAAATCAGGAGGGGAAATTTGGGATTTTCCTTAAAAACAG
The DNA here is from genome assembly GCF_963513975.1 of Fringilla coelebs. Taxonomy (NCBI): domain Eukaryota; kingdom Metazoa; phylum Chordata; class Aves; order Passeriformes; family Fringillidae; genus Fringilla; species Fringilla coelebs. The sequence continues at coordinate 47,594 of NC_140056.1, forward strand.
AAAGGAAAATTTGGGATTTAAACACGAGGGGAAATTTGGGATTTTCCCTAAAAACAGAAAAGGAAATTTGGGATTTTCATTCAAAACAGGAGGGTAAAATTGGCATTTTTGGTGTTTTTCCCCAGAAATTCCCGAGAGGCTCCCGGGATCCAACGGGCAGTGGAGGAGCTCCAAGCCCCGGGGCCGAGGCTCCTTCCTGGACACCAGGAAAAATCCCAGGTGGGTCCTGCAGGTCCCACATTTACTTCCACATTTATTTGAATTTTTTGGGGGGTTTTATTTGGGATTTTTTTACCATTTCTTGGGGTTTTTTTTTTGGAGAGTCTTGGGATTTTTTATGGGTTTTAATTTCATTTTTTTGCTGGGTTTAATTTGGGATTTTGGGGATTTGGGGGAGGGTTTTTGGTGGGGCTTAGGATTCTTGGTGGTATTTTATTTTATTTTATTTTATTTGGGATTTTGGAGGTGGGATTTTGGGAATTTAATTTGGGGGGGTTTAATTTGGGATTTAATTTGGGGGGGCTCAATTAGAGATTTAATTTGGGGGATTTTTTTGGAGGGGTTGATTTGGGATCTAACCTGGGAGAGTTTCATTTGGGATTTAATTGGGGAGATTTATTTGGGGGGGTTCAATTTGGGATTTAATTTGAGGGATTTATTTGGGAATTTAACTGGGAATGAGTCTTGATGTTTGGGGTTTTTTTTTAATTTGTGGGGTTTTTTGGGGGGTTTTATTTGCAATTTGGGGCTGCTCCATTTCCCCTTTTTTGCTGTTCCTGGGGATTTTACCCCAATTCCATCATTCCCACCCCCTCAGGCTGTTTCTCCCCCTTTCCAGCGGCTCCCCCGGCAGTTTTGGGGGGAAATCCTCCCTGCACGGAGCCTCCTTCCCCCTGAAGCCGGCGCCCAGCCCCTCCTGGAGCCGCCGCAGCCCCAAGAAGGCCCCGCGGCGCTTCCTGAGCGCGGCCGAGGAGGTGACGGCAAAATCGGGGGGGGTTTGGGGGGGTCCTGGGGGGTTGTGGGGTTGGGGCGTCCTGTGAGTTTGTGGGGCTGGGGGATCCCAGGGGTTTGTAGGGTTGGGGGATCCTGGGGGTTTGTGGGGTCCAGGGGGATCCCAGGGGTTTGTGGGGTCCAGGGGGATCCCAGGGGTTTGTGGGCTCGGGGTCCTCAGGCAGAGCTGGGTTTAAACACACAATCCCTGGGGTTTTCCAGCCTTAAATCCCAATTTTTTGGGTTTTTTTTCTCAGCATTGCCTGTGTGGGGTTGCACAGAGCCCTGGATTTGGGGGGGATCCCTGGGGATCCAGGAATTCCCGAGTTTTGAGAGGGGTTTTTGCACTCTCTCCCCGCAGACGGTGCGCGAGGAGGAGCGGGAGATTTACCGGCAGCTGCTGCAGATGGTGACAGGGAAGAGATTCTCCAGCTGCAAACCCTCCCCGCTGCTCCCCTTCCACCTGTGAGTCAGGAACATCCCGAAAAACCCCTAAAAATCCTCCCCCAGATCCCAAAGAACCTCAAAATCCCTCCTGGAATCCCAAAAAAAATTTAAAAATCTCTAAAAAAATCACAAGAAACCCCAAAGACCCCAAATCCCAAAGACCCCAAATCCCAAAGACCCCAAACCCCAAAGAACCCAAATCCCAAAGAACCCAAATCCCAAAGACCCCAAACCCCAAAGATCCCAAACCCCAAAGATCCCAAACAACCCAAACCCCAAAGATCTTTGCCCAAACCTCTCCAAAATCTCTTTGCTAACCCCCCAAAAAAATCCCAAACCCTCTTCCCAAATCCCAAATCTCCCAGGAATTTCCCTAACTGGCTTCATTTTTATTTCTATTTTTGTTTTTATTTCTATTTTTGTTTTTATTTCTATTTTTATTTTTATTTCTATTTTTATTCTTATTTCTATTTCTGTTTTTATTTCTGCAGCTCTCGCTGTCCCCGTTCCGGCCCCTCCCTGCCCCAGGAGGTTCCCAGGGATGATCCCGAGGCTTTGGAAATTCCCAAAATTCCGTCTCCTCTTCCACATTCCCCGGAACTGCCCCAGAATTCCCAAAATTCCCAAAGTTCCTCCCTGGGCCCCTGTCCAGGATTTCTTGGGGGGCTCCAAGCCCGGAATTCTGCAGCCCCACAGCAGAGGGAGGAGGAGCCGGGAGCTGAGGCGCAGAGTGAAGGTAAAAATTCTGGAAAATTCCAATTAAATAACCCCCAAAAATACCAAAATTTATAATAAAACCACAAATAAACCCCAAAAATCTGAAATTAATTTTAAAAAATGAAAATACCCCCCAAAAAATCCCAAATAAAATGAAAATCAAATTCCAAACAACCCCAAATCCTGGGAAAGGGATAAAACCACAAATAAACCCCCCAAAAATCTGAAATTAATTTTGAAAAAAAATGAAAATACCCCAAAAAAATCCCAAATCCCAACTAACCCCAAACCATGGGAAAGGGATTTAAATTCCAGTTCCACTCTGGGTTTTGATTTGGGGTTGGGAATCGGGGTGGGGACGGAAATTCAGGAATTTTTCCCCTTTTTTAGGGTCAGATTCCGTCATTTTGCTCAAGGTCAAGGATTCCAGGACTCCAGCTCCAAGGTGAGGGAAATTCAGGAATTTGGGGGAGATTTTTGAGATTTTTAGGGAGATTTTGGGGATTTTTAGGGAGATTTTGGGCATTTTTAGGGGTACAAAGAGGTGGAAATGAAGGGGACAAGGTGAGAATTTAGGAAATGAGGGAATTTTGGGGGAAATTCCAAGATTTTTGATCAATTCCAACTTTCCTTTCTCCCTCTTTGCAGCCTCCCCTTTTTCCAGGCCGAGCTTTGGATCAAAGAGCTGTGAGTTCACAATCCCTGCTGGGATTTTTGGGGTGGAAAAAAAACCAAAATCTTGATTTTTAAATCGATTTCTCCATTAAAAACCTGATTTTTTTTATTTTTCAGTACCAGTGTCTATGATTCCCGAGCCAGGGAGAGGTGGAGACAAATCGAGGAGCAGAAAGCTCTGGCCCTGCAGCTCCAGAGCCAGGTGAGAATGACCTGAAAAAACACCCTGGACTGGTAAAATTGGGGAAAAAAATTGAAAAACAGGGCAAAAAATCAACTTTTTAAAAGTCTTTGTATTCCAAATGCTGGGATAAACAGGGAGGAAAAAAATGGGAGCTTGTCCCAGATTGGGAACTGCAGAAATGTTGGCGCTGGGAGGATGGGGAGGGCTTGGAAAAAAGGATCAGAATTTGTGGGAATGGGGAAAAAATGCAGATGTGGCACTGGGGGAGAGGGTTGGGTGGCTCTGGAAGGGTTTCATTCCATCATCCCAGAGATTTTTCCCAATTTCCTGATCCCAACCCCTCCTTTTCCCTGCCCAGCGGCTGCAGGCGCGGGAGCGCTCGGTGCAGGAGCTGGTGGAGAAGGAGATCCCGGTGGCACTGGGGGACAGGGTTGAGTGGCTCTGGAAGGTTCCATTCCACAATCCCAGGGATTTTTCCCAATTTCCTGATCCCAACCCTCCTCTCCCTGTCCCTGCAGCGGCTGCAGGAGCGGGAGCGCTCGGTGCAGGAGCTGGTGGAGAAGGAGATCCCGGTGGCACTGGGGGACAGGGTTGAATGGCTCTGGAAGGTTCCATTCCACAATCCCGGTGTTTTATCCCAATTTCCTGATCCCAACCCTCCTCTCCCTGTCCCTGCAGCGGCTGCAGGAGCGGGAGCGCTCGGTGCAGGAGCTGGTGGAGCTGCGCCTGCGCGTGCCCCTGGAGAAGGAGATCCCGGTGGCCGTGGGCTCCCAGGGCCCCGAGCGCGCCCGGCCCGGCCAGGGCGACGACGACTTCCCCGAGATCACCGAGGTGGGGCTGCACCTCCTCACGGGGAAATTATGGCCCAAAAATCAGTTTGGATTTAATCCTTTGGGATTTGGGGGCAGGGATGGATCCCTGTGCCCTCCTCACAGGGAAATTATGGGTTAAAAATCAGTTTGGTGTTAAAGCTTTGGGATTTGGGGGCAGGGAGGGGGGCTGCACCTCCTCACGGGGAAATTATGGCTAAAAAATCAGTTTGGATTTAATCCTTTGGGATTTGGGGGCAGAGATGGATCCCTGCACCTCCTCATGGGGAAATTATGGCTTAAAGGACAATTTGGGTTTAAACCTTTGGGGATTTGGGGGCAGGGATGGGGGCCTGGAACCTCCTCACAATGAAATTATGGCCCAAGAGTCAATTTGGTGTTAAAGCTTTGGGATTTGGGGTCAGGGATGGAGCCCTGCACCCTCCTCACAATGAAATTCCGGCTTAAAGGACAATTTGGATTTAAACCTTTGGGGATTTGGGGTCAGGAAAAGCAGGAATTCCACCTCAGGTGGGATTCACCTCAGGGAATTCAGTTCAGGGAATTTCTGGGGTTTTTGATCAATTTAGGGAATTCATTTCAGGGAATTCCTTGGGTTTGGGACAGGGATGGATCCTGTTAATTATGGCTGAAGGGACAGGAATTAATTAGGTGTTAATCACAAGGGACAGGAATTAATTGGGTGTTAATCAGTAGGGACAAGGTTCAGTTTGGTGTTAAACCTTTGGAGATTTGGGGTCAGGAAAAGCAGGGATTCCACCTCAGGTGGGATTCAGATCAGGGAATTCCTGGGGTTTTGGTATATCAATTCAGGGAATTCCTGGGGTTTGGGACAGGGATGGATCCTGTGGAATTATGACTCAAGGGACAGGAGTTAATTGGGTGTTGAGGGCTCCCCCTGCCCCCCCAGGAGATGGAGAAGGAGATCCGGAGCCTTTTCCGCGGGGGGAACCAGGACGAGGTGCTGAGCGAGGCGTTCCGCCTGACCATCACCAGGAAGGACATCCAGACCCTCAACAACCTCAACTGGCTCAACGACGAGGTGGGAGCCAAAAATGCCCTTTTTGCACCCAATTCCTGCAGCTGGGAGAGGGCAAAACCCCTGGGCTGGGGCTGGGGGGTTGGGATCCCAAACTGGGGGGGAGAAAGCTCTCAAAAATCAAAATAAATTGAATTTATTGGCATGGAATTGAGTTTGAATTCCCCATCCCAGCCTGAAGAGGGGAAAAATGGGGATTGGGGGATTGGGATCCCACCCTGGGGGGAAAAATCTCTCAAAAATCAAAATAAATTGAATTTATTTGGCATGGAATTGAGTTTGAATTCCCCATCCCAGCTTGAAGAGAGGAGAGAAATCCCTGGGGAAAGCTCTATAAAATCAAAATAAATTGAATTTATTTCCATGGAATTGAGTTTGAATTCCCCTCCCCAGCTTGGAGAGGGGAAAAATGGGGATTGGGGGATTGGGATCCCACCCTGGGATGAGAAATCCGTGAGGAAATCTCTCAAAAATCAAAATAAATTTAATTTATTTCCATGGAATCGATTTTAAATTTTGAATTGATGTGAGGAATGGGATCAGTGTGAATAAAATTTACAAAAAATAAATCTTTAATCAAGAGAAATCATTAAAAATCTTGATTTTCTTTTTCCATAGAGCTGATTTTTTTTAAACTTTTAATTAAAATCCTCTCTTTTTTTGAGTTTTATTCCTTAACTTTACCCAGGAACACCCAGAAAATTCCAAAAAAAACCCCAAAATCTTCTTTATTTTCCTTTTTTCCCCCCAGATCATCAATTTCTACATGAATTTACTGATGGAGAGGAGCAAGGACAAAGATTTACCCGCAGTCCACGCCTTCAACACCTTTTTCTTCACCAAATTAAAAACTTCAGGTTACCAAGCCGTGAAAAGATGGACAAAAAAAGTCGATATTTTCTCAGTAGATCTTCTGCTGGTGCCCATCCACCTGGGAGTGCACTGGTGCCTGGCTGTGAGTGCTCGAAATAACAAAAAAGTCTGAATTTTGTATGGAAAAAAACCAATTTTGTAGGAAAAAAACCAAATTTTCTAGGAAAAAAACCAAATTTTGTATGAAAAAATTGATTTTTTTGGGTATTTTCTCAGTGGATCCTCTCTGAGTGCTCGAATTAACAAAAAAAATTAGAAATTTGGGATAAACCCCCAAATTTTATTGGGAAAATTTGGGTTTTTTGGGTATTTTCTCAGTGGATGTTCTGCTGGTGCCTGGCTGTGAGTGCCTGAAATAACCAAAAAAAATCAGAAATTTGAGATTAAAAACCCAAATTTTGTAGGAAAATTTTGATTTTTTTTTTGGATATTTTCTCAGTGGATCTTCTCTGAGTGCTCGAATTAACCAAAAAAAACCAGAAATTTTGCATTTAAAACCCAAATTTTGTATGGAAAAACCCCAAATTTTATATGAAAAAATTGATTTTTTTTGATATTTTCTCTCTGGATCTTCTCCTCGTGCTCGAATTAACCCAAAAAAAATCCGAAATTTGGCATTTAAAACCCAAATTTTATTGAAAAAAATTGATTTTTTGGACTCAAATCTGGATTTAAATTGGATTAAAAAAGCAGGAGAAGGTTTTTAAATCCTTCAATTCAGCCTGGAGTTCATTTGAGGGATTTATTCCCTCGGGGGTTTGGATTTCGTGTTTCTCACCAAGTCCTGGAGCCACGGCAGATTTAGGGCACAGATATTTCACTGCTCCAGACAGGGGAAAAAAAGAATAAAAAAGGAATTTTGGAGGTTGGGGTGGGGTGAAAATGATCAATTTTTGGGGATTTGAAGGGTAAAAAAATGGAATTTTTGGAGGGAGAGTGAAAAATGAAAGGGGGAAAAAATGGGGGGGAAAATCAGAGTTGGGAATGGGAAAAATCCCTTAAAATACACCAAAAATATCTTAAAAACAGCAAAAAATTCATTAAAACACACCAAAAAATCCCCTAAAACACACCCAAAAAATCCATTAAAATACACCAAAAAATCCCTTAAAAAACAGCAAAAAATTCTTTAAAAGGCGCCAAAAAATCTCGTAATAATGATATTAATGATAATGATAATAATAATAAAAATTATAATGGTAATAATGCTAATTATGATAATGATGCTAATTATTATAATGATTATGTTAATAATCTTAATAATGATTATAATGATTATAATAATGATGATAATAATAAAGATATAATGATAATGAGATAATGATGATCGTAATAATAATGACAATGATGATATAATAAAAATATGATCGTGATAATTATGATAATAATGATGATGATGATGATGATAATAATAATAATAGCAATAATAGCAACAATAACAGTTCAGCAGTTCAGGGATGAGGATCCCGGCAGGCTCTGGGGTTCCTGGGTGTCCATCCCGTTTTTGGTGTGAAAGCCCCGGATTTTGGGTGTTTGAAGGTTTCTCTCTCCCCACAGGTGGTGGATTTCAGGAAGAAGAGCCCAGCAGGCAGTGGGGTTTGGGGGGGATGATCCCGTTTTTGGGGTGAAAGGCCCGGATTTTGGGTGTTTGAAGGTTTCTCTCTGTCTCTCTCCCCACAGGTGGTGGATTTCAGGGATGAGCCCAGCAGGCAGTGGGGTTTGGGGGGGATGATCCCGTTTTTGGGGTGAAAGCCCTGGATTTGGGGTGTTTGAAGGTTTCTCTCTGTCTCTCTCCCCACAGGTGGTGGATTTCAGGAAGAAGAGCATCACCTACTACGACTCCATGGGCGGCATCAACAGCGAGGCGTGCCGCCTGCTGCTGTGAGCGACCCTGCCCGGGCACTTCGGGGCTTTTTGGGGCATTCTGGGGTCATTTCTTGGGTGTTTTTGGGCTCTTTTGGGGGCTTTTTTGGGCATTTATGTGCCCATTTTTGGGCCTTTCTGGGGTCATTTTTGGGCTCTTAGTCAGGCCCTTTTTGTGCCCTTTTTTGGGGGATTTTTGGGCCTTTCTGGGGTCATTTTTGGACTCTTGGGGTCATTTTGAGGCTCTTTTGGGCATTTTTGTGCCCTGCTTTGGGCATTTTCAGCTCTTTGGGGCATTTTTGGACTCTGGGCATTTTTGTGCTCTGTTTTGGGCATTTTCAGCTCTTTTGGGCATTTTTGGCCCCCCTTTTTTGGCTCTTTTTGGGTAATTTTTTGGCTCTTTTGGGCTCATTCTCAGGGGCATTTAGGGTCATTTTTTGGGCTCTTTGGGCATTTTTGTGCCATCATATTTGCGCCTGCTGCTGTGAGTGACCCCACTCCCAGGGAGTCTGGGGCAGCTGGGGCACTTTGGGGAAAGTTTGGGGCATTTTTGTGGCCATTTTTGAGCCCATTTTTGGGCATTTTGGGGTAATTTTTTGGTCATTTTTGGGCTCTTCTTTGGGCATTTTTGTGGCCTTTTTTGGGCCTTTCTGGGGTCATTTGGGGGCTTTTTTTGGTCATTTGGTCATTTTTGGGCCATTTTAGGAGCATTTTTGGCCTCTTTTTTTGTTCATTTTTGTGCCCTTTTCTGGTCATTTTTGGCCCCTTTTGGGCTCATTTTGGGGCCCTTTTGGGCTCATTTTGGGGCCCTTTTGGGCTCATTCTCAGCTCTAGTTAGGCTCATTTTTTGACCTCTTTTGGGGTCATTTTTGGGCTCTTTTTTGAGCATTTTTGAGTCATTTTTTGGCCTCTTTTTTTGGTCATTTTTTGCCTCTTTTGGGCTCATTCTCAGCTCCATTTAGTCTCATTTTTTGACCTCTTTTAGGCTCATTTTTTGCTCCATTTTCAGGCTCATCCTCCCTTTCCAGCCCACCAAAAATACCTTTTTCCCCTGAAATCCCCTCCCACAACCCCCAGCCCTCCTCTCCCACCTTTCCCCTTCTCCTGCTTCAGTTTTCATTTTATTTTTGGGGGGTGTTGGTTTTGATTTGTGAATCCCTCTGTGAACATAAAAATAAAACCCCAGAATTCCCATTTTTTCCCTAAATTCCCATTTTCCCCCTAAATTCCCATATTTCCCGTAAAATTCCCATTTTCCCCCTAAATTCCCATTTTTCCCCTAAATTCCCATTTTTTTTCCCCATAAATTCCCATTTTCCCCCTAAATTCCCATTTTTCCTCCTAAATTCCTTTTTTTTTCCCCCTAAATTCCCATTTTTTTCCCTGCTCCTTTGCAGGCAGTACCTGAAACAGGAAAGTTTGGACAAAAAAAGGAAAGAATTCGACACCAACGGCTGGGCCCTGCTGAGCAAGAAGAGCCAGGTCTGGGCAGCCCAAAATCCCCAAAAAATGCAGCAATTCCTCGGATCCTGAGGGATTTTTGGGATCCTTTTCCCTCTGGGGAATTTTTGGGAAGAAAAATCGGAAAAAAATCCCAAATTTTGGGATTGAAAATTTCCATTTTGTTGAGATTTGGGAAAAAAACTCCATAAATTTGGGGTTTTTTGGCGGGGTTTGGGGGATTTTCGTGGCTCAGGGGTTTGAGGAGGGGGGGATGTGGGATTTTGGGGTTTTTGGGGGGTTGATTGTGGGGTTTTTCCCCCTGCCCCTGCAGGAGATCCCGCAGCAGATGAACGGCAGCGACTGCGGGATGTTCGCCTGCCGCTACGCCGAGTGCATCTCCAAGGACAAACCCATCAACTTCACCCAGGTGTGCCCAGAAAACACCAAAAACACGGGAAAAACCCAAATTCCGGCGGGGTCGGGGGGAATTCTGGGGAAAAACCCCAAAATTCCAGGGGAAAAAACCCAAAATTCCAGGGAAAAACCCAAAATTCCAGCGGGGTCTGGGGGGAATCCCAGGAAAAAAACCAAAATTCCAGGAAAAAAAACCCCAAAATTCCAGCAGGATCTGGGGAATATCCCATCAGGATTTGGGGGAAATTCCAGGAAAAAGCCCAAAATTTAAAAAAAAAAAAAAAAAATTCCAGCAGTGTTCAAAATTTGGAGGAAAAAGCCCGAAATCCCAGCAGGATTTGGGGAAAATCCCAGGAAAAACCCCAAAATTCCAGCAGGATCTGGGGAGTATTTCAGGAATAACTCTAAAATCCCAGGAAAAAAACCCCAAATCCCAACAGGATCTGGGGAAAATTCCAGGGAAAACCCCCAAAATTCCAGGAAAAACCCCAGAATCCCATCAGGATCCAGGGATCACTCCCTCCATTTTTTACCCGAACCCCCAGAATTTCCCATTTCCCCCCCAAATTTCCCATTTTTCCCCCCAAATTTCCCCTTTTCCATCACCTCCTGACCCAAATTCCCGTTTTTCCCCCCAAAGCAACACATGCCCTACTTCCGCAAGAGGATGGCCTGGGAGATCCTGCACCGGAAGCTGCTCTGACGGCGGAACCTTCCGGAACCTTCCGGATCTGGACCAGGAGAGCCCCGGGACCCCCCGGGGGCCGCGGCCGGGGAGCTCCGGCCCCGCTGCCCCCGAACCCCCCCCCGGAATTTGGGGGGGAAAACGGGAAAGTTCCGCGAGCACAGTTGGGATTTTTTGGGAGTTTTGGGGGTTTTTTTCCTCCCTTTTCCATCTTTTTTTTTGAGATTCCAGGATGGAATTTTTCCCTTTTTTTCCTTCTTTTTTCCTCTCTTTTTTTTTTTTTTCCCCTATTCCAAGATGGCGAAATTTGGGAATTTTTGGGGCTTTTTTTGGAGCTGGATTTTTCAGTGGGGATAAAAAAAAAATTAAAGGATTTGGGTTGGAAAATTCCATTTTTCGGAAATTCCATTTTTGGGAAAATTTCCATTTTGGGAAAAGCGGGAGAAGGGAGGGAGGGAATTCCTGGGGATTATTCCCATTTTTTTTCCCCACCTCATTCCCAAAATTCTGGGGATTTTATCCACAAATTTGGAATAATTCCCATTTTTTTCCCCCTTCCCACTTTTTGGCTGTTTTTTTTTTTTTCCCCAGGATTAAATTTGGAATTCTTTTAGATTTCCACCCAAACTGCTTTTTCCGTGGAATAAATCCCAAAAATGGAGCAAAAATTGGGAATTCTGGAGAATTTGGGGGGAATTTTTCCCTTTTCAGGCTGCTCCTGTTGCTTTTCCCACTTTTTTCCTCCCCAAAAAAAAAAAAAAAAAATTCCCTGGAGCTGCAGAAAAAAAAGCCCCAAAATCCTGAAATTCCTCCCTCCAAAAAAAAACCCAGGACTTTTTGGGGGAGCTTTTCCCACCCCTTTCCTTGGATTTATTTATTCCCAAATTTTTTTTTTGGACCTTCCCAAGCCTCTGGATTTGTGGAAAAGATTTTTTAAAGAAGAAAAGTGGGGGGGAAAATTGGGATTTTTTGTATTTTCCCTCTCCTGCAGGAGTTGGGAATTTTTTTCTATTTTTCCCAAGCTGGGAGCTGAAGTTTTGTACCAAAATCCTGAATTTTTGGAGCCCTTTTTTCCCGGTTTTTCCCCTTTTGTGTCCCTTTGGATCCCAAATTCCCTCCCCTGTTTTATACCAGATTCGTTTCCTACTTTTTTTATCTTTTATTGGAAATAAAGAGCTGAAAAAAAAAAAAAAAAACCAACAAAAAAACGACCCTGGAATTGTGGAATTTTATTGGTTTTGTTCGTCCTCAGCTGAAGAAATCGGGGAAAATGCCCCAAAACCTGGGAAAATTCATCAAAACCTGGGAAAAATGACCCAAAATCTGGGAAAAATAATTCAAAATCTGATAAAAATGCCCCAAAATCCAAGGGAAATTACTCAAAATCTAGGGGAAGTGCCCCAAAATCCAGGGAAAATGAATCAAAACCAGGGAAAATGACCCAAATTACCCAAAATCTGGGAAAATGACCAAAAATCTGAGGAAAATTGCTCAAAATCAAGAGAAATCGACCCAAAATCTGGGGAAAATTAATCAAAATCCATGGGAAATTAATCAAAACCTGGGGAAAATGTCCCAAAATCTGGGAAAATTATTCAAAACCTGGGGAAAATGCCCCAAAATCTGGGAAAAATGCCCAAAATCTGGGAAAATTAATCAAACCCAGGGAAAATGACCCAAAATCCAGGGAAAATTAATCAAAACCTGGGAAAAATGCCCCAAAATCCGGGAAAAATTAATCAAAACCTGGGGAAAATGCCCCAAAATCCAGGGAAAATTCATCAATACCCAGGGAAAATTACTCAAAATCTGCGAAAAATGCCCCAAAGTCCTGGGAAATGCCCCAAAAATCCCAAGAAAATGCCCCAAAAAATCCCAATGCCCCAAAATCCCGGGAAAATGCCCCAAAATCCAGGGAAAATTACCAAAAAAATCCCAAGAAAATGCCCAAAAAATCCCAGGAAAATTCCCCAAAATCCCAAGAAAATGCCCCAAAATCCAGGAAAATTCCCTAAAATCCCGGGAAAAGCCCAAAGCACAAAAAGGCGCCCCCACTCTGGGGATTCCTGTCCCCAAATCGGCCCCAAATGCCCCAAAATCGGGGGAAAATTCCCCCAAAATTCCGGGCTGGGAACCCAAAACCGGAGCTGGGAGAGCCCCAAGCTCAGAACGGCCCCGCCAGGCCCCGTTTGGGGCACTTTGGGGCATTTTGGGGATTTTGGGGCCTTTTAACCCCAAATCCAGACCCAAACCCCAATTTTGGGGCATTTTTGGGGCATTTTGAACCCTAATTCCCAAGGAGGGCATTTTACCCCTCCAAACCCCAATTTATGGGGTCATTTTGGGGCATTTTGGGGGGCATTTTTACCCCTCCAAAACCCCAATTTTGGGGCCATTTTGGGGTAATTCAGGGGAATTCGGGGTCATTTTTCACCCCAAACCCCAATTTTGGGCTGATTTGGGGCAATTTTGGGCCATTTTTTACCCCAGTCTGGGGCAGGGTCCTCACAGTCCAGGAGCCTCCTGATCCTAATTCCTCCTAACGACCCCTTGGACCCCCCACAGTGCTCATTAATTAATGCAATTAATTCATTAACCCATAGCCCCCGCTGGGCTTTTCCTCCTGGTTAAAAAAAAATCCTCAAAAAAACCAAAAATCCCCCCAAACCCACCAAAAAATCCCAAAAAGAACCCTAAACAAAAAAACCCCAAAAAAACTCCAAAATCCCCCAAAAAATCCCCCCAAATCCCCCCCCCAAACCCCCCAAAAATCCTAAAAACCCCCAAAAATCCCCCCAAAAACCTAAAAAAACCCTCAAAAATCCCCCCAAAACCCCCCAAATCTCAAAAAAAGTAAAAAAAATCCTCAAAAAACCCCCAAAAATTCCCCCAAAATAAAAGAATCCCCCAAAAGAAAAAAATCCCCCAAAAAAACCCAAAACCCCCCCAAAACCGCCAAAAATCCCCCCCAAAAAACCCCCAAAAATTCCCCCAAACACCATAAACCCCAAAAATCCCCCCCCCAAAAAAAACCCAAAAAATCCTCAAAAATCCCAAAATCCCCCCCAGAAAAACCCTAAAAATCCCCCCCAAAAAAACTCCAAAATATCCTCAACAATCCCCCCAAAAAACCCAAAAGTCCCCTCAAAAAATCCCTCAAAAATCCCCCAAAAAATCCGCAATAAACCCCAAAAATCCCCCCCAAAAAATCCCCCCAAATCCCCCCCTAAAAAAACCCAAAATCCCCCAAAAATCCCCAAAAATTAAAAAATCTCCAAAAATCACCAATAAACCCCCCAAAAAATCTCAAAAACCCAAAAAATGCCCCAAAAACTCTCAAAAATCCTCCCAATAAACCCCCCCCAAAAAAACCCCAAACCCCCCCCCAAAAAAAACCCAAAAAATTCCCCAAAAATGCCCCAAAAAATCCCCAAAAGAATCCCCAATAAACCCCCCCCAAAATTAAACCCAAAACCCCCCAAAAATCCCCCCCAAAAGCCCCCCCCAAAAAACCCCAAAATCCTCAAAAAAATTCCAATAAATCCCCAATAAACCCCCCCAAAAAATCCCCAAAAACCCCAAAAACGCCCCAAAAAATCCCCCCAAAAAAACCCCCAATAACCCCCCCAAAAAAACCCCAAAACTCCCCCAAAATCCGGACCCGATCTCCCTTCACGCCCCCGGCGCCCTCGGCCCCATCAAAAATCCCTTTTTTATTTTTGGGTTGGGTTTTTGGGGATTTTTGGGTGTCCTGGGAGTTTTTTAGGGTTTTTTTTTTGGGTTTGTTGATTTTTTGGGATTTTGCCGCCACCGGGCACAGGAGCCGCTTTGTCCCCGCGGTTTGGGGGCCTGGCTCCACCCCAAAGACGGAAATTTTATTTATTTTTATTTTATATTTCATTTTATTTCATTTTATTTATTTTGGGGGGGATGGGAGAATTCCCCATCAAAGGATCCCAAATCCGGAGCTTTTTGCAGCTTTTTCACTCCAGACAGGGGGAAAAATAAAAAAAAAAGGAATTTTGGAGGGTTGGGGTGGGTGGAAATAATTTTTGGGGGTTTGAAGGGTACAAAAATGGAATTTTTGGGGGGGGATTGAAAAATGAAAGGGGGGAAAAAAATGGGGGAATTGCGGGGGGGGGGGGGGGGGATCAGAGTTGGGAATGGGAAAAATCCCTTAAAAAACACCAAAAGTTCCCTTAAAAAACAGCAAAAAATTCTTTAAAATACAGAAAAAAATCCCTTAAAAACCACCAAAAAATCCCTTAAAAGACACCAAAAAATCCCCCAAAAAACCAAAAAAAATCCATTAAAAAGCACCAAAAAAATCCCTTAAAAGGCACCAAAAAACCCCAAATAACCCCCAAACCATCCCCAAAACTTCCTCCCCCCCCCCAAAAAAAAACCCCAAAATAATTTAAAAACATTTTTTACATTAAAAAAAAAATTAAATGCACTAAAATATTAAAAAATTGTTTAAACCCCCCCAAAATATTAAAAATATACAAAATATACCTCAAAAAATACACAAATACACCCAAAAAATATTTTTTTAAATCCACAGAATATTTGAAATACGGACAAAGAATGTAAAAAATATATTTAAGAAATGAAATTATTTTGAAAAGCCTCCAGAAAAAAAAAGAAAAATTAAAATAAAGCAGAAAAAAAATCCCCTAAAAATGGAGAGGGAAAAAAAAAAGGGAAAAAAGCAAAAAGCTGAAAAGAAATGCAAGAAAAAGGGGAAAGGAATAGAAAAAATAAATGGAAATAAATGGAAATATAAGTGTAAATATAAATGGAAATATAAATGGAAATAAATGAAAATATAAATGAGAATAAATGGAAATAAAGGGAAATAAATGAAAATACATGAAAATATAAATGAAAATACATGGAAATACATGGAAATAAATGAAAATAAATCAAAATAAATTTAAATAAATCCAAGTAGAAGCTGCAAAATCCCCGGTGGGGCCTTGAGCTCCCTGCCCCCCCTGTCCCTGAAAGGATCCCTTTGTACCTTTCCCAAAAAATCGGCTTTTCATCCCAAAAAAGGGGGAGGAGGGAGAGGAGGAGGAGGAGGAAGAGGCCGCCCGAGGGGGGGAGGCTTTGACCTCATCCCACAAAAATTCCCGGATTTTTTTCCCCCTTTTTGGGGCCCCTTCCCACCTTTGCAGGGACAAAGGGGCTCTGTGGGATCCAAAAAAAAGGCAAAAATCTGATTAAAAATGAAAATATTATTGATTTTTCTCACCTGGAAAAGGCCCTGAATGGGAGAAATGAATTCTGGGGGGAAAAATATGAAATTTTGTGTCCTTAAAATGGATTTTTTATGAGGTTTGGGGGGTTACAATTGGGTTTTTTGCAGGTAGAATTGGGGGGTTTGGGGGTTTTGCATCTGCCTAAAAAAAATGAATTAGGGGTTGGAAAAATGAGGGGGGTTTTATAAGAATAAATATTTATTTTAATAGGGAATGTTATGATGATTTAAAAATATGGAGGGGAATGGTTGAGGAATGAGGGGGGAAATTTAAAATTTTTGGGGTTTTAAGGGGGGTAAAAATTAATTTTTCTGCTCCTCAATCCCAAAAGGATCCAGAGAAATATTTGGGGTGAGATCTGAGGGGGAAAATGGAATTTGGGGGGAATTTGGGGGAAAATGGGGCAAAAATAGGGGGGGAAATGGGGTGAAAATGGGGGGAAATGAGGTAAAAAATGGGGGGGAAATGGGGTGAAAATTTGGGTTAAAATGGAACCAAAATGGGGCAGAAAAGGAGCAGAAATGAGGGGGGAAATGGGGTAAAAATGGGGGGGAAATGAGGTAAAAATTAGGTGAAAATGGGGAAAAAATTTGGGTTAAAATGGGACTGAAATGGGGCAGAAATGGAGGAAAATTGAGGCAAAATGAGACAAAATGGGGCAAAAATGGGAGAAATGAGGGGCAAAAATGGGGGGGAAATGGGGAAAAATGAAAGAAAATGGGGTAAAAATGGGGTTTAAATGAGGTGAAAATGGGGGGAAAGTTGGGTTAAAATGGACCAAAATAGGGCAGAAATTGAGAGAAAATTGAGGCAAAATGAGACAAAAATGGGGCAACATTGGAGTAAAAATGGAGAAATGAGGGGGGGAAATGGGGGGAAATGGGATAAAAATGGGGGAAATTGGGGAAAATGGGGGGAAATGGGGAAAATGGGGAAAAAATGAGGGAAAATGGGATAAAAATGGGGGAAAATGGGGGAAAATGGGGGGGGAATGGGGGAAAATGGGGTAAAAATGAGGGGAAATGGGGTAAAAATGGTAAAACCGGAATTCCCCTCCTTCTCCCAGAGCAATTTTGAGCCTAAATCGGGGAATTTGGGGAATTTGGGGCGGGAAAATCGAGTCCCGAATCCAGCGGGGTGGGGACAGCGGGGTGGGGACAGCGGGAGCCCTTGGGGACAGCGGGGCGGTGCCACCCCCGGTGCCGGTGTCCCCTCCTGTCCCCTCCTGTCCCCGGAGAGGCCATCGGGGACCGGGGGGACAAAACCGGGGGGACAAAACCGGGGGGAGGGGCCCGGTCTTACCTCTGTCCCCTCCAGTGCCACCAGTGCCACCAGTGCCACCTGTGCCACCTGTGCCACGGCGTGTCCGCGCTCCGAGGAGGGCGGGAGGCGATGTCCCCACCCCGATGTCCCCACCCTGATGTCGGCACCCCGATGTCCCCACCCCGATTTTGGGGCAGTCTTTTTGGGGGGGTTTCGGGAGGATTTGAGCCGTCCCCGGTCCCATCGTCACTGTCACCTCCCCCTCCGCGCGGATTTGGGGAGGGGTCGCGCAGCCTCTCCCTTTGATTCATTCCCAAATTTTCATCCCCAAATTCTTTTTCATTCCCCGATTTTTTTTCCGTTCCATCGGAAAGCGGCGGCCGCGGCCAAGCGCTGGCCCCGCTCCCGGCCGGATCCGGCCACGCCGAGCGCTCTTCCACCTGCCGGGGCTGGCAGCACCCAAATCCCCCCGAAATCCCCCCAAAAACTCCTCCCAAATAAATTCCCCCAACCCCCCCCCCCAGAATTTCCCCTCCAAACCCCCCAAATCCCCCCCAGAACCCCCCAAATTCTGCCCCGACTCCCAAAAACTTGGGGAGGGTTTTTTGGGCACTTTGGGGAAAATCTGGGGGGTTTTGGGGCGGGGGGAATGTCCCGATCCAAGCTGGGGAAGTTTGGGGGGGTCTGCGCTGGGTTTGGGGTCGGGGGGGTTTCCCCGTGTCCCCCCCTCGCTGATCCCAGGATTGGGGCCGGGAATTCCGCCGGGAAGGGGGACGGGGAACGGGGTCGGGGTCGCGCCGGCCCCGAGGGGGCCCCGGAGAGGGGCGGGGATTCGGGGGTCCCATCCCGGGGCGGGGTCGGGGGGGGGGATCCCGATTTTCCCAGGACCCGGGAATGGGATGGAAGTAAAAATGGGATGGAGTAAAAATGGGATGGAGTAAAAATGGGATGGGAAAATGGGATGGGATGGGATGGGATGGGATGGGATGGGATGGGATGGGATGGGATGGGATGGGATGGGATGGGATGGGATGGGATGGGATGGGGAAAAAAAATGGGATGGGAAAAAAAAATGGGATGGGCTGTGCCGCCTCACCCCCCGCATCCTCCCAAACCCCTCAGCCCCCCAAAAGTTCCCCATCCCCCCAAAAGTTCCGCATCCCCCCAAAAGTTCCGCAGCCCCCAGACCCCGCAGCCCCCGGACCCGCAGCCCCCCTGAGCCCCGGTCCCTCCGCCCGCTCCGGCCCCGGTGGCGGCCGGGGGAGGGCCCGGGGGGCCCGAGGAGGGCTCGGCAGGGCCGGCCCCGCTCGGGGGCCGGGGGAGGGTCCGGAGCCACCGGGGGAAGGTCCGGGGGGCCCGGCGGGGCCGGCCCGGCTCGGGTTACAGCTCCGGGGGGCGGCGGGGCCGGGACTTAAACGGGGCCGCGGGGCCGAGCGGGCACTGCCGGCCCCGGGCGCGGATCGGGCGCAGCCGCCTCGCCATGCCCGGACACCGCCCGGCCCCCGGCGGGCTCCGCTCCCGCCGCCCCGAGCCCGCCGCCACCGGCGCCGCCACCGGAGCCGCCCCCCGGCCCCGGCTCCTGCTCCTCCTCCTCCTGCTCTGCCTCGCCGCCGCCGCCGCCGCGCAGGACCGAGACCTCCGTGAGTGGCGGGGATGGGGACACGGAGGGGACAGAGCGGGGACAGAGCGGGGACACCGAGGGGACACCGAGGGGACAGAGCGGGGACACACCGTGGGGAGGGACGGGAAAGTTTTGGGGCATCGCCGGAGGGGGAGGGGGACACGTTGGAAGTTGGAGAAGGGGAGGGGGGGACAGCGCGGGGACAGCGCGGGGACAGCGCGGGGACAATAGGCACAGAGAGGAGATGGAGCGGAAAGAGGCTGGGGCACAGCGGGGGACACGAGGGGACAGCGGGGGACACGAGGGGACGTTTTGGGATGGACAGGGAAAGTTGCAGAGTGGCGGTGGGGGCGGTTCGGAGGTTGGGGACAGCGCGGGGACATCGAGGGACAGCGGGGGAAGTGTCAGGGAAATGTGGGACAACCTCGGTGGCACGAGGGGAGTTGGGGACAGCGGGGGACAGTGAGAAATGAAGCGGAACAGGGGGGGACAGCGCGGGGGACACCCGGGGGACAGTGGGGGGACAAGGTGGGGCAGGGACCGACAGCGTGGGACAGTGGAGGATGGCACGAGGCGGGGGGGACACGGTGGGGACACCGGGGGACGCTTTGGGGTGCAGGTGGGGGGCGTGGATGGGGTTTGGGGACGGTAGGGACGGACAGGGGACAGTTTGAGGTGTCCGGAGGGGGCACAGGTGGGACACGGGGGCAGCAGGTGACAGGGAGGGGGCAGAGGGACAGCCGGGGGAGACAGGTTGGGGACAGGTTGGGGACAGCGAGGTCCGCTTGGGGTCACAGGGTCCGGCTGGGGACAGGGGCTGCACTGAGGGCCAGCCTTGGGGACATCCCTAGGGACATCCCTGGGGACTCCTGGGACAGCCCGGGGACCCCGGGGCACCTCCTGGGGACCCTGCGGAACCCCCGGGACCCTCCAGGAGCACCCGGGGACCTCCGGGTCACCCGGGAGTTCAGCCTGGGGACACCGAGGCCCCTTGTGGGGACACTCGGGGGGCGCCGCTCCTCGGGGCTGTGTCCCCTCCGGGGGCTCGGGGGGGGCTGGCAGTGCCACCATCCCCCTGCTGGCTGTCCCCGCGCTGTCCCCGAGCTGTCCCCGCGCTGTCCCCTCACTGGGGGGCGCCGGGCCCCTTCCTCCTCCTCCTCCTCCTGCTGGTGCTGGCAGTGCCACCCCCCTCATCCGCGTGTCCCCTCGCTGTCCCCACGCTGTCCCCGCAGCCGAGGCTGGCAGCCCTGGGGACATCCCGGGGGGACACTGGGGACATTCCAGGGACCCCTGGGGACACCCGGGGACCCCGAGGCACCTCCTGGGGACCCTGGGGGACCCCGAGGCACCTCCTGGGGACCCTGGGGGACCCCCCTCGCTGTCCCCTCCCTGTCCCCGCAGCCGAGGTTGGCAGCTGCCTGCAGGACGGGTGCTGGCAGTGCCACCACCTCCCTCCTGGCTGTCCCCTCGCTGTCCCCTCGCTGTCCCCCCCTCTCCGGGGGCCCTTTGGCGTCCCCCTCCTCCTCCTCCTCCTCCTCCCCGCCGCGCTCGCAGCCAGCCCGGGCAGCGCCACCGCCTCCCCCCGCGCTGTCCCCGCGCTGTCCCCGCGCTGTCCCCACGCTGTCCCCGCGCTGTCCCCGCAGCCGAGGCTGGCAGCTGCCTGCAGGACGGGCACCGCTACAGCGACAAGGACGTGTGGAAGCCGGAGCCGTGCCGGATCTGCGTGTGCGACACGGGGACGGTGCTGTGCGACGAGATCATGTGCGAGGAGCTGCGGGACTGCCCCAGCCCCGAGATCCCCTTCGGAGAGTGCTGCCCCATTTGCCCCACCGAGCAGCCCAGCGGTTGTAATTTATTTATTTTCCCTTCCGTTAGCGAGTTAATAAATAAATTACCCGGCCATGGATGGCGCCATCCATGCGGCGGCGCGGGGAAAAGGCAACTTCGGCCCCGAAACAAAAATCGGCCCCGGGGGGGAAAAATCGTGGAGGTTTTTGGCGCTGGTTGAAAATTTGGAGGTTTTGGGGGGTTTTAGAGAGGGAAAAAAAACGGGGGAAAGGGTGGGGGGAGGGGATTTGGCACCCCCGGCAGAAGGGATTTGGTGGAAATCCCTCGAAATTGAACGAGAAACCCCAAAAAGGCCCAAAATCGATTCCAAATTGGCCAATTTCATCCCAACATGAACGGGAACCCCCCCCCAGAAATCCCCCAAATCGATTCCAAATTGCAAAATTTCACCCCAAATTGAACGACAACCCCCCCCCCCCAGAAAGCCCTAAAATCGATTCTCAATTGGGGAATTTCTCCCCAAAATTGAATGGGAACCTCCCCAGAAAGCCCCAAATTGCGGAATTTCACCCCAAAACGAAGGAAAAACTCCAAACCCGCTTCCCCCAAACCTCCAAAACCCCCTAAGTTGCCTTTTTTTAACCCTTCCCTGCCCCACCTGGGGGGGATTCAAGGGTTGAGCAGCCCCCAAAAAGCCTCCAAACCCCCCCAAAATCGCCCCCCCGACCCCCCCTCGCTGCTGGCCCCGCTTTGGGGGAGCCCCCAGTGCCCCCCAGTTTGGCCCAACAGCCCCTCCAGGACGGAGCCGCCTCGTGTCACCCCCACCCCAAATTCCTTCATTAATTTCTCTTTATTTTTCTTTTTTTTTTTTTTTTAATTTCCTACAGGGAAGCCTGGCCCCAAGGTGAGTGAATCTGGGGGGCAATCGTCCCGAATTTTGGGGCGGTTTTGGGTCCTGAGGGGAATTTTGATGCAGTTTTGAACCCTTGGTGGGGCAGTTAGGGGAATTTTGGGGCAGTTTTGGGTCCTTGGGTGGGAATTTTGGGGCAGTTTTGGGTCCTTGAGGGAACTTTGGGGCAGTTTTGGGTCCTTGGGGGAACTTTGGGGCAGTTTTGGGAATTTTGGGGCAGTTTTGAGTCTTTGCAGGGTCAGGGAGGTGAATTTTGGGGCAGTTTTGGGTCCTGAGGGGAATTTTGGGGCAGTTTAGGCAGTTTTGGGGCCGTTTGGGGGCAGTTTTGGGGCCGTTTTGGGACCTCACCCTTTGCCTCTCTGCAGGGACAGAAAGGCGAACCCGGCGACATCAAAGATGTGAGTGGGGGGGGAGAGACCCCAAAAAAGGGGGCAGGGGTCAGCAGACCCCCAAAACCGGCCCGGGGACCCCCCGGCCCTGACGTCCCCCTCCCCTTTTTGTGTCCCCGCAGGTCGTAGGACCCCGAGGACCCCCGGGCCCGCAGGTGGGAGCAGCTCCGGGCCGGGAAATCTCTGGAATTTTGGGGGAGGGGGGGGTGGGAGAGAGGGGGAGGGGCGGGATGGGGGGAGGGGATTGCTGACCCCTCCGCCCCTCCCCCCACGCTGCCCCTCCCTCCGCAGGGCCCCGCAGGTGAGCAGGGACAGCGAGGGGACCGCGGCGAGAAGGGCGAGAAGGTGAGAGAGGGGGAAAAAAACCCCCAAAATCCCCTGAAACAACCCCAAAATCCCCTCAAACCCCCTAAAATCCCCTTAAACCCCCCCAAAATCCCCTTAAACCCCCCCGAAATCCGCTCAAACCCCCCAAAATCCCCTCAAACCACCCCAAAATCCGCGAGCCTCCCAAAAAACTGAAATCTTCTGCGACCTACCCCCAAAAAAACCAAAAATCGGCTGAGAACTCACCTAAAAATCGCTTTTTTTTTTGGTTTTTTTTTGGTTTTTTGCCCCCTCCTAGGGCGCCCCCGGCCCCCGGGGCAGGGATGGGGAGCCCGGGACCCCCGGGAACCCCGGACCCCCGGGACCCCCCGGACCCCCGGGACCCCCCGGCCTGGGCGGGGTGAGTATCGGGGGGGGGGGGGAGGGGATCTGGGGGGGTTTGGGGTGAAATCGGGGGGATTTGGGGACACTGAGGGGGATTTGGGGTGAAATCGGGGGGATTTGGGGGCGCTGAGGGGGATCTGGGAATCGAGGGGGGATTTGGGGGCGATTTTGGGGTGGGCTGGAGGAAATTTGGGGAGGTTTTGAGGGGGATTTGGGGGATTTGAGGGATTTTGGAGGTTTTGAGGGAATTTGGGTAGAATTTAAAGGAATTTGGGTGGGTTTTGAGGGAGATTTAGGTGGGTTTTGAGCGCAGCAGCAGAGATTTTGATGGGAACCGTGGAGGTTTTGATGGGAATTTTGGGGGTTTTGATGGGAATTTTGGGGGTTTTGATGGGAATTTTGGGGGTTTTGAGGGGTTTTGGGTTTCTCCGAGGGCAATTTGGGTTTTTTTGGGGGGGTCTCCGGGGTGCTGAGCCCCCTTTTCCCGGCAGAACTTCGCGGCTCAGATGGCGGGGGGCTTCGACGAGAAGGCTGGAGGGGCTCAGATGGGCGTCATGCAGGGCCCCATGGTAACCTCACCCCAAAACCGCCCAAAATCCCCCCAAATTTCCATTAACCCCCCCAAATCCCCTCAATCCCCCCCCAAATCTGCCCAACCCCCCCCTGTGCAGACCCCCCCTCCAGGACCCCCAACTCCGGGGGGTCTTTGGTGGCTCCGGGGATGTCCCCAGGTGTCCCCACCCCCCGTGTGACATCGCTGTGTCCCCCCAGGGCCCCATGGGACCCCGCGGCCCCCCCGGCCCCTCCGGCTCCCCCGTAAGTATCGCCCCCCCCCCTCCCCCCTCCCCAAATCCGGCTGGGGCCACCCCCGCTGATGTCACCTCGTCCCCGCAGGGTCCCCAAGGATTCCAAGGCAACCCCGGTGAGCCCGGCGAGCCTGGCGCTGCTGTGAGTGTCCCCGAATGTCCCCAAATGTCCCCAAATGTCCCCAGATGTCCCCAAACGTCCCCAGATGTCCCCAAGCCGCTCATCGCCGCCTCTTTGTCCCTCCCCAGGGTCCGATGGGTCCCCGGGGACCTCCGGGACCTCCTGGCAAACCCGGCGACGACGTGAGTGACACCGGTGACATTCAGCGGCGGCTGGGAAGGGACACAAAGTGACATTTTTGTGTCCACGACCCCTCAAAAATCCCATTTTCCCCCCGCAGGGTGAGACGGGCAAACCCGGGAAATCCGGCGAGCGCGGCCCCCCCGGCCCCCAGGTGAGCGCGCACCGCCACAAAGCCACCGCTGTCCCCGACTGTCCCCGACTGTCCCCTTGCTGTCCCTCGCTGTCCCCAACTGTCCCCAACTGTCCCCAACTGTCCCTTCTCCTCTGCAGGGCGCTCGTGGCTTCCCCGGCACCCCCGGCCTGCCCGGAGTCAAAGGCCACCGGGTGAGTCCGTGTCCCCTCCCTGTCCCCTCCCTGTCCCCTCCCTGTCCGCGGCTCTGTCACTGTCACTGTCACACCCCCACGTGTCGCTGTCCCCAGGGCTACCCCGGCCTGGACGGCGCCAAGGGAGAGGCAGGAGCGCCTGGAGCCAAGGTGAGAGGGGTGGCACTGCCGGGGTGGGGACAATTCCTGGGGCTGGGGACAATTCCTGGGGCTGGGGACAGTTCTGGGGTGAGGGCGGGTGGCAGTTCCTGGGGTGCAGGGGCTGTCCCCTGCTGGGGTGGTGGCGGTCCCCTGGCTCTGCTGGCCGTCCCTGTGACACTAGGGCACCGTCCCCGCCCTGTGTTACCTGTGCCACCTGTGTCACCTGTGTCACCCGTGTCCCTCCCCGCAGGGCGAGTCCGGCTCCCCCGGCGAGAACGGCTCGCCCGGCCCCATGGTGAGTGCGGAGGGAAACTGAGGCACGGCCGGTGGCCTCACCTGTCACCCTGGCCTGTCACCTGGCCTGTCACTCTCACCTGTCCCCCTCACCTGTCCCCCTCACCTGTCCCACTCACCTGTCCCCTCACCTGTCCCCTCACCTGTCCCCCTCACCTGTCCCCCTCACCTGTCCCCTCACCTGTCCCCCTCACCTGTCCCCCTCACCTGTCCCCCTGCCCTGTCCCCTCACCTGCCCCCCTGCCCTGCTCCCCTCACCCCCCTCACCTGTCCCTCTCACCTGTCCTCACCTGTCCCCCTGCCCTGTCCCCCTCACCTGTCCCCTCACCTGTCCCCCTCACCTGTCCCCTCACCTGTCCCCCTCACCTGTCCCCCTCACCTGTCCCCCTCACCTGTCCCCTCACCTGTCCCCCTCACCTGTCCCCTCACCTGTCCCCCTCTGTCCCCACAGGGTCCCCGCGGGCTGCCCGGAGAGCGAGGACGCCCTGGCCCCTCGGGCGCTGCGGTGAGTGCGGTGTCACCCTCCGGTGTCACCCGGGGGTGGCGGGGGGGACCTGTCCCCGGCCCCGGGGACCCCCCCTCACCCCGGCACCGTCTCCCCCCAGGGCGCTCGTGGCAACGACGGCCTCCCGGGCCCGGCCGGACCCCCGGTAAGTGCGGGGGGTTGGCGCGTCCCCCACCCTGGTGTCACCCCCCCGAGGGGACAGCGGGGTCCCTCGAGGCCCCCCCGGGCCCGCGGGGACCCTCACGCTCCTCTTGCCCCCCCCAGGGTCCCGTCGGCCCCGCAGGAGCCCCCGGCTTCCCCGGCGCCCCCGGCTCCAAGGTGAGGGGACAGCAGGGTCCCGCTGGGGACAGCAGGGTCCCCAGGTGTCACCCCTGACTGTCTCGGTCACCTCCCCCCTTCCCCCCCCAGGGTGAAGCGGGTCCCACCGGAGCGCGAGGACCCGAGGGGGCCCAGGGACCCCGCGGGGAGTCCGGGACCCCCGGCTCGCCCGGCCCCGCCGGCGCCCCCGTAAGTGCCCGTGTCCCCTCCCCGGGCGGCTTTGTCCCCACCCCCTGAGGGCTTTGTCCCCTCCCTCTGGGGGCTTTGTCCCCTCCCCCCGTGGCTTTGTCCCCCCCTCGCGTTGTCCCCTGAGCTGGGAGCGG